>NC_057799.1:103307932-103437938 GCF_018294505.1 Triticum aestivum
CTCCTCGGAGTGTTGGTCCAAACTAGAGCCACTTGCAGCGCCACCTCGGGGAAACTTGAGGGCTGGTTTTAGTTGTACGTAGTGTTCATCCGGTGTGTCCTGAGAACGAGGTACGTGTGACTCCTATCGGGATTGTCGACACATCGGGCGACTTTGCTGGACTTGTTTTACCATTGTCGAAATGTCTTGTAACCGGGATTCCGAGACTGATCGGGTCTTCCCGGGAGAAGGAATATCCTTCGTTGACCGTGAGAGCTTATAATGGGCTAAGTTGGGACACCTGTTGAGGATATAGCTACTGGTGTAACCCGCCCGAGATGGGCCGGGTTACGTTGCGAGAGCTCTTCATTCAGAAGCCCAAGGACAGGTTAAGGATGGCGGTTTAGTAATAGGTCTAAGGCCCAGAGGCGACTTAAGGCCCGTAGTGGTAAACCGCCGTTGTGGCATGACTTGTAGTGTAAGGCAAGAATAGTTAAGAGTCCAAGCCAGACATAGTTTATGAGCTGGCTGGGACTCTGAGAGCCGTTGGGCGTTAACCTTTCTATATAAAGGGACGACCCGGCGGCGGTTCAGGACAGGTAACATTAGATCGATAGCCAGGCATAGCGGTTTAGCTCCCTGGTCATCGAAACCCCAAGTAATTCCACCTCAACTGGAGTAGGCTTTTACCTTCACCGTAAGGGGTCGAACCAGTATAACCTTCGTGTCCTTTGTCCCGTTTAACCCCTTTAAGCTTCCTAGCTGCGATGGCTCCACGACTAAGTCCTTGCATGAGGACATCTGCCGTGACAATTCCACGACAGTTGGCGCCCACCATGGGGCTAGCGCATGGTGGATTTGAGTTCTTGAAGGGTAGCTTCGAAGGGCTCAAGGGATACGCTGTGGGCCGGATGACCAAGAGTCGTCGCGGCAAGCTCTACATCGACGATGCAAGCTGGGGCCCCGACACCGGCTCAATCGAGTTCGGGTACCGGGTCCCTTCGGCGGAATCCACGTTTTCATTGGCAAGATTGGCGAGCTGGGCCTTGAGCAGGACCTCTGCGCCGACCTCGTCGAGACGGCTCAGCGTGCGAGACCCGCCCGGACTCTGCCTGCCTTGAAGCGTGCTTTCGTGGGATGCGTCCATGGAGGACTCTCTGAAGGATCTGGACCTGGCGATGAGACGGCCGCTCGCTCTGACGGCGAGTCGTCCACAGATGAGACCAACTCATTATATCAACTTCAAGATGGCAGGCTCAGGGGTTGTTCCGATGGCGACAGTATTCCGGACCCCTTTGAGCCGCCAAGCCGGTTTGGAATCTTCATGGCCGGCAGACAACCTGTTCAAAACCCCGCTGCTGGGGCAGGAGGCCCTGCGCACTCGCCGGCTCAGGTGCTAATGGATCTCACAGATAAGATGACGGCCCTGTTAACTGCCACGGTCGTCCCGGCGGATCAAGCTCAACATGATGCAGAAGTGGCACGGTTAAAGCTGGATATAGCACGAGCCAAGGAAGATCTAGCAGCGGAAGGGATCAGGATGGCCACAGAACGGGCGGCTCTCGACGCCCAGACTCAGCTGATTCAGGCGCAGTCTTTCCGGTTCACGATGGATCAGAACGCATCCAATGAGATCATGAGAAGGAGGCATCAGAAGGCTCAATCTCGACTCCCTCCGGTTTACGATCCTCGAAACCTCTTCAACACGCCTGGTGCAGGGCCCAGTAACCCGTCAGAAGTCACGGCACCAGGGGCCGGAACACCGGTTCAGCCGCAAGTGGTGGGGCCTCCCCGTGTGAACACTACCCCGCCTCAATACGTGCCGATACCATCGGGTCATTATGCCAACCCGTTGGAAAACATGATCGCTGCAGCGGCGCGACTGGCGGCTCTCCCAGTCGAGGGCGACTCTCCAACGGCGGTCGAAACCCGTTGGGTCAGAGAACTACTTCAGACGGCTCTGGCGCAACAGGAGGCATATTCATATAGCCGGGACAGGATTCATTCAACCCCTCGTCCAAGCCGGAGCCCAAGTTATAGCAGACACATGGTTTCAGCGACCGGCTCAAGCAACGTCCGGCACCGTGACTTGCCAGCTGGCCATGGCCCGGCACATAATGGAGCCTTTAACGCGGTAGACCAAGACAGAGCACGACAAGAGGCGGAGCAGGCGGCTCAGCTGACAGCTTACCAGCCCCTCCCGGTTTATCCGACGGCTTCTATCGAGGCGGGCATACCTACGAGGACCGGAGGTGTCCCTTGTCTGGTGCCGGCTCTCCGTAATGAACGTCTGCCCAAGGATTTCAAAGGACCTAGGAAGGTACCTAATTACACGGCTGATTTACAACCCGGAGCATGGATCGAGAGCTACGAGATAGCTATGGAGTTGCTGGAGGTCAGCGAAGCGGCAATGGCAAAATACTTCACCATGATGTTGGATGGGACTGCCCGCACTTGGTTGAAAGGACTGCCACCTAATTCTATTGGGTCATGGGCAGAGCTAAAAGCCCGGTTCATCCAAAACTTCAAAGATACATGTAGGCAGTCTATGTCAATTGTGGATTTGACTAACTGCAAGCAGCAAGAGGGCGAGTCTACAACCCATTGGGTAGGCCGGGTCAAAGAGATAATACATTCGTCTGATAAGATGGATGCCGGCTCTACAGTCTTAATGTTGGAGCAAAATTGTCGTTTTGCGCCCCTGAAGACGAAGCTCGGGCGGCTCAAGCGCGATTGCAATGATATGGGTACGCTGATGGCGGCTCTGGTCAAGTACGCCGACTCTGATAGTACCAAGGATCCCGCGTCCGATGATGAAAGGACAGGGAAGGGAAAGAAGAATGGCAACGGCAAGGGCCCTCAGCATAACCCGGCGAACCAGGGAGGTAACAAACGTAAGGCTCATGGCAGTATGGAGTTTGTGGCCAACACCAATGCGCAGGGTAACAACCACCGACGTAAGGGGAGACCACCTCCCCGATCCGGCGGGTCAGGCCCGACGCTTGAGCAATTGTTGAATGAGCCATGTCCAAGGCATGGCTGTAGGGAGAAGCCGGCCACTCATCTATGGAAGGACTGCGCAATCATGAAAGCCTTCAAAAATTCCAACGCTTTTAATGGCAACAATGGGCAGGGCGGCGGCTCAGGCTGCGGCGGCTTTAATGGCCCAGGCGGCGGCTCAAATTCCAATTCTCAGAATTTTCAAGGTAATCAAGGAGGTTTTAATCAGCAATCTGGCCAGGGTAATCAGCAGCAGCAGCAGGGGGGATACCAGACCAATCCAAAGCAGCTCAATAATGGACAGTATCATGTGTTTACTACCAGTCTGTGCAAGCGAGACCAGAAGCTTCATAAGAGGGTTGTGAATGATGTTGAGCCGGCGGTTCCACGCTATTTAAGATGGTCTGAGCAGCCTATTGTATGGAGTAGGGAAGATCACCCTCCCCGGGTTGATAATCCGGGTCACCTGGCCTTGGTGGTGGCTCCTCAGGTTGGGGGTATAAATTCACTAAAGTGCTCATGGACGGAGGCAGTAGCATCAACATCCTCTATTATGAGACCTTCCGTCGTATGGGGTTGACTGATAAAAACCTCAACCAGTCCAACACTGTCTTCCATGGTGTGGTGCCCGGTAAGTCGGCGTATCCAGTCGGTAAGATCGAGCTGGAAGTAGCCTTTGGAGATGAGCACAACTACAGGGCGGAAAACTGACTTTTGAGGTGGTTAAAATAAGAAGCCCGTACCATGCTTTATTTGGGCGGCCGGCTTACGCCAAGTTCATGGCACGGCCGTGTTACGTGTATTTGCAGCTCAAGATGCCGGGTCACAATGGGACCATTACGGTTCATGGCAGCCGAAAGATAGCCTTGGAGTGTGAGGAAGGTGACACTGCTTACGCTGAATCTGTTTGTGCGACAGAGGAGTTGAAGTTTTACAAGGATAATGTTGACCCGGCAGATATGACGTCTTTGAAAAAGCCAACCACGGAGCATGAGCTGGTAATGAAATTTAAGTCGGCCGATGAGACTAAACTTGTTGACTTTGTTCCAGGTGACTCATCTAAGCAGTTCAGCATCAGTACCAATCTGGATCCTAAATAGGAAGGCGCGCTCATCGAGTTCATCCGTGAGAACTGGGCATGGAAACCTTCTGACATGCCGGGTGTACCGAGAGAACTCGCTGAGCACACTCTCAACATTGACCCAAAATTTAAGCCGGTCAGGCAATTCCTCCGGCGGTTTAATGAGGAGAGGCGGAAAGCCATTGGTGAGGAAGTAGCCCGGCTCTTGGAGGCCGGGTTCATCGTTGAAGTCTTTCATCCAGAATGGTTAGCTAACCCGGTGCTCGTGCTCAAGAATAACGGCACCTGGCGTATGTGTGTGGATTATACGGATTTAAACAAGGCTTGTCCGGCTGATCCTTTTGCTCTCCCCCCTGTTGATCAAATTATTGATGCTACGGTGGGTTGTGAGCGTTTAAGTTTTTTGGATGCTTACTCTGGATACCATCAGATCAAAATGGCAGTTAAGGACCAAGAGAAGACGGCGTTCATCACTCCCTTTGGAGCCTTCTGTTATGTGTCCATGCCTTTTGGGCTCAAGAGTGCACAGGCGACTTACCAGCGGTGCGTGCAGAATTGTCTCCATAATCATATTGGGCGCAACGTTCATGCTTTATGTGGATGATATTGTGGTAAAATCCAGAGAGAAGGAAACCTTGATCGATGATCTGAAAGAGACCTTTGATAATCTCCGGGTCTACAAGATGATGCTTAATCCGGCCAAGTGTGTTTTTGGTGTTCCTGCAGGCAAGCTCTTGGGTTTTCTGGTTTCTCACAGAGGCATTGAAGCTAACCCGGAGAAGATCAAGGCAATCCTCTCTGGCTAAGACGGCGTGCATAAATGACGTCCAACGTCTGGCGGGTCGCATCGCTGCTTTGAGTTGGTTTATAAGCCGGTTAGGCGAAAAGGCCATGCCACTATATCAGATGATGAAGAAAGCAGATGACTTTGTCTGGAATGATGCTGCTAATGTTGCTTTTGAGGATTTGAAAAGACGGCTAGCTGAGCCGCCGGTCCTTGCTGCTCCTGTCGATAAGGAGCCCTTATTGTTGTATGTAGCCGCTAACACACGAGCCGTCAGTGTGGCCGTCGTGGTGGAGCGCAAGGAGGCGGGTAAGGAACATCCGGTTCAGCGGCCGGTTTACTACGTCAGCGAAGTACTCATTGAGTCCAAGCAACGGTATCCACATTGGCAGAAGCTCGTTTATGGGGAGTTCATGGCAAGCCGGAAGCTTAAGCATTATTTCCAGGGCCACCCTATCACTGTGGTTAGTTCTGCTCCCCTAGGAGATATCATTCAAAATAGAGAAGCCACAGGAAGAGTTGCTAAGTGGGCCATAGAACTTGGGCCTCATGGTTTAAAGTACGTGCCACGCACTGCTATCAAATCTCAAGCATTGGTGGATTTCATCAACGATTGGACAGAGCTGCAGGTGCCTGAAGAGAAACCGGATAATACATACTGGACTATTCACTTCGACGGGTCCAGGCAATTGGAGGGCTCGGGGGCTGGAGTTGTGTTAGCTTCCCCTCAAGGTGACAAGTTTTGTTATGTACTACGGTTGATGTTTCCCTATACTAACAATGCAGCTGAGTACGAGGCCTTGCTCCATGGTCTTCGGATGGCCAAGGAGATGAGCTTAAGCCAGGTAAGGTGCTTTGGCGACTCAGATTTGGTGGCTCAACAAGTATCAGGCAAGTGGGATTCCAAGGACCCCCTCATGGCGGCTTATCGCTGTGAAGTTGATGCCATCGCCGGGCATTTTCAGGGTTATCAAGTGGAGCACATTGACCGCAGAAAGAACGAGGCGGCTGATGCCTTAAGCCGGCTCGGCTCTCAGCGTAAGCCGGTTCCGCCTAATACTTTCTTGGATATTCTGCATAACCCTTCTGTCAAGTTGCCCACAGAGGAAGACTTGGCTATTCTTGATCCAGAAGCACAGTTGGTGGCGGCTCTTCACGTCATCCCAGATTGGACAGTGCCATACTTGTCTTACATGACCCGGAGAGAATTGCCTGAGGATGAAACTTTGGCCAGACAAATAACCCGGCGTTCTAAGTCAATGATAATCATCAATGGCGAGCTGCATCATCGCAGTGTTACTGGGGATTTTCAGCGTTGTGTTTCCCCTGAGGAGGGTCAAGAAATTTTACGAGAGGTTCACGAGGGGCATTGTGGCCATCATGCCGGCTCAAAATCCCTTGTGGCGAAAGCTTTTCGTCATGGCTTTTATTGGCTGACGGCTCACGCTGACGCGGAGGACTTAGTCAGTAAATGTGACGATTGTCAGAAGTTCTCAAGACGTGCTCACGTGCCGGCTCAAGAGTTGAGGATGATTCCAATCACTTGGCCGTTTGCAGTCTGGGGGCTTGATATGGTTGGGCCTTTCAAAAGGTCGAAGGATAAGAAGACCCACCTCTTGGTGGCGGTTGACAAGTTCACAAAGTGGGTTGAGGCAGAGCCGGTTAGTAAGTGTGATGCAGCCACGGCGGTTCAGTTCATGAAGAAGGTGATATTTCGCTTTGGTTTTCCACACAGCATTATAACTCACAATGGTACCAATCTGTCTAAAGGTGCCATGGAGGAATTTTGTCAACGAGAACATATACGGCTTGATGTTTCATCAGTAGCTCACCCCCAATCCAATGGTCAAGCTGAGAGAGCTAATCAGGAAATCTTGAAAGGCATCAAGCCCCGGCTTTTGGTCCCTTTGCAACGGACGCCGGGTTGTTGGGTGGAGGAGTTACCCTCTGTGTTATAGAGCATCAATACTACTCCTAACAGGTCTACGGGTTACACGCCTTTTTTCATGGTCTACGGAGCTGAGGCGGTTCTCCCTAGCGACATCCGTCATGACTCGCCTCGAGTGGCGGCTTATGTCGAGGCGGACAATGAGCAAGCATGTCAAGATGCTCTTGACTTGCTGGACGAACAGCGTGACGTAGCAGCAGCTCGCTCGGCGATTTACCAACAAGACCTGTGCCGCTATCACAGCCGCCGGGTTAAGTCCAGGACCTTTCAGGAAGGTGATTTGGTGCTCCGGCTCATCCAGGATCAGACAGATGCACACAAGCTATCCCCACCTTGGGAAGGGCCCTTTGTGGTCAGCAAGAACTTGCACAACGGGTCATACTACCTCATCGATGTTCGAGAGCACAAAGATTCACGTAAGTCGGAGGAGGAGACCCGCCGGCTGTGGAATATAGCTCAACTTCGGCCTTATTACACTTGAGCCACCAGCTCTCATAATGTACATATTTCTATAGCCATGTATATATTATGATAAATAATAAAGCAGGACCTCTGTCCTTTTTTCCCCTCCAAAGGTAAATGTGTCATTGTTATTTTCATTGTAATATCACATGGTCACTTGGAGGTTGATCCAGCTTATGATCGTATTCGAATCTAGCCGTTAAAAATATGATCATTTGGGGGCTTCCTGTTCAAACATAGGTCGTATTCGAACCAAAGAGAACATAGTTGTCGATACCCACTTGATTGGCATATTGCCGAGCTCATTGGGGAGTTTCTTGATCATATTTGAATCATAGCTCAACCCCCTTCGGGAACCGACGTGGATCGTATTCGAATCAGTGTCGTTAAACAACTCTTAAGGTCATTTGGGGGCTTCCTGTTCAAACATAGGTCGTATTCAAACCAAAGAGAACATAGCTGTCGGTACCCTCTTGATCGGCAATGCCAAAGCCACTGGGGGCTATATGATCGCATTCGAATCTTAGCTTGATCCCTTTGGGACGGTTCTCTGGTCGTATTCGAATCAGAGGCCTCTAAATTTTTGAGATTTCTTTGTTGCAAACAAGTTCTTTTGATCATATCAAAGGTGTTCAAGGGTGGTTCTTATTCCACCGGCTTAACCTTGATTAATAACGTTGATAGCACATAATAAGCATTATATGTGCTGGTGAACCGGAGTTGAGTTCTTAACCTCATTATTCGGGTTACATAAACCGGAAGTATACTTAAAGGCTCGCAGGTATGCTGTTATGGTTATCTCAAAGATATAATTGAGAACCGATTTATTATGACTTTGATTCATATTCCGGGTTATATGTACGATATATGACTCTCCATGCGGTGAGCCGTCTAGGGACTTGTGATTTGTTTTCTATGCAGGACAATTAAAGACAGCTCTTTAAAACTTAAGGAAAGCAGAGGATCAAACATAACCCGGAAGAATATAAAAGAGCGGCTTAAACAGTATTGAGCGCTACACACGTGCACGATGGCACGGCAAAATTAAGTGCTTATCCTACACTATTACATGACTCCCCGAGTCCAAAAGGTGAGGCATTGTTTTTAAAGACATAACCATGAGCCGCCTAAGAGATCAAAGGTGCTGTTGGGCTGAAGCTTCCGGTTCATCCCTCTCCGCTCCTCCGGCTGTTTCCATGTCCTGGAAGGTTGATGATTTCCAGTCAATGCCACTCAAGGCTTCAAATTGAGCTTCATCATCAATTAACCCGGCCGGGTCAACCTCAGGGGCGAAGGTATGCTTACGAGTCGGAGGAATCAGGCTGACTGCTTCATAACGAGGTGTTGGGATCCTCTGATTCTTTGCGTCATAGCCCGGTTGATATTTGGTAAGGTCTGTGTCATTACCAATCAAAGTGGCCACAGGGCGTGCGCTCTTCACGCAAGTGGCGAAGTCCTTCTGGTCAAAGGGAGTGCCATCTTCCTTCAAGCTAGGATACCCAAGGGCGATGTCGGCCGGGTCTAGCTCCGGTAGAAACGCCTTGGCCCGGCTTAGAGTGGCTATGGCTCCGGCTCTTGCAGAAGCACGTCTTAACTCTTGGAAGCATTGAGGAAGCACGGCAAGCCGCCTGAGTACATCTGCCAGATGAGTGGGAACTTCGTTTGACAGAGCCACAACGGCTAAGGCACGCTGTGACCCGGTGTAAAGTTGCTCTACCAAGGTATAAACCGCCTTCAGTTTGGTCAGCATGTTCTGGTTGAGATTGGAACTCCTGGGACCTGCATTACAAAGTCAGGTGAGCTGATGGCAATTGAGATACTTATGGGAAATGAACGATGTAAACTAGCTAGAAACTTACAGAGTAAACTTACCAAAGATTGCGGAGACCATCTGAGATACATGGCGTTTTAAGCCGGATAGCTCGGCGGTTCTTTCAGTAAGAGTGGCCTCCGCTTGTTCGGCCCGGCTGAGCAAAGCAGTTTTTTCATCCTCCCAGGCTTTTCTTTCGGCTTCAAACTTTTTCTTCAGTTTCTCTTGTGCAGATATACTGAATTCAAATTTGGAGTTGGCCTTTTGGGTTTCACTTTCCTGAGTCTTTAGGCAGTTCTTTAGATCAGAGATTTCCGATTCAAATTTCTTACAGACGGCTTGTACAAATTCCGGGTTACAGTTAGGGTGATTATAATGCAACATTAAGTCCCAAGCACTTTGCAAGCAAAGACACTTGGCACTTGGGGGCTAATGTATGCTGAAGAGCTCTATTTACAGTGCCGGTTCATAAAAATAAGTCCCAAGCACTTTGCAAGCAAAGGTACTTGGCACTTGGGGGCTAATGCGTAAAGCTGTTCAACTACTTGATTAAAACAAGGTAAGGACCGGTTCAACTATGCTGTTTAAACCGGCCCTCGAGTGTTACCAGATAAGCCGGTTTTCTTGTAGTGATTACTAAGCCGGTATTAAGTCTACAACATATTTCATCATAAGTAGTAGACTTGGGGGCTGGCATGGTAAGGATAACTATAGAGTAAGCAAGAGAGTCATACCTCAGACTTTTGTTGTATTTGCTTCACCATATCAATTTCCAGGTCCCGGCTGTTGTGCACTTGATTAATATAGCCAGAGACAATATCTCCAATGCTCAGATTAGCATAATCAGTGATGTCCAACCTGGCCCTGCGGCGTTCCAGAAGTTCTTCCTTGGCAGAGCATCTAGCCAACACGGTGGGTCTTCCCGGTTCGACAAACTCGGTCCGGGTGATTACAACGTCCGAATCATCTGGATGAGCCGGGCTGGGGATCTCCGGGTTATCAGAACCTTCCATAACTTGTTCATCAGATGGAGCAGTGGCGGTTTCAGGAGCTGGTGCAGACGGCGGCTCATGAGCAGAAGCATCAGGTTCAGTCAGGACCGGCTCTTCGGCCGGCTTATTTTTCTTCGCCCTCTTGCTGGGCTTTACTTGTACACTGAAAGTCAAAGGGTTAGTGCAAAAACATGAGTAAGATAAGCACAAAATAAGCTGATCATCATTACCCGGGTGCGGTTTTGAAAGCCGGCAAGCTAGACTGCATTGAGTCGCCGGAGGAAGGTGAAGTTCCCTGGTAGTTTGAATCAGAAGAATTGAGTGGTTGACGAGTGACGCCCGCCAAAGGATGAAAAGGATATAAGTCGGAGATAACCTCAGCCGGCGTTTCCTTGATGCTTCGGGTAAGCCGGAGGAGAGGTCTGCATCCCTGCTGGTCCGGGTCTGCCTCCGACTCTCATAAATCTGTCGCTTCAAAAGAAATTGAGGATCTTGATAAGCTAAAGGATGTGAAAATCTTACTTTCCGGGTTACTCTTCGGACTTTCTGTCTTGGCAAAGGCTCGGAGTCGGAGGAAATTATAGTTACCTCTTCAATCGCTTCATGACTCGCTCCGGTGTCCTCCTGCTGATAATCCATGTCAATAAGATGGTTAAGAAAGGAGCTTAAAGAGTCAAGGGCTACCTCTGACTCGGAGGTGTCTTCCAGGTGAAGCAGGTCCGAGGCGCTAGGTTTACTCCCCTTCTTACGGGGAGCGGCTCTCCTGGCGGCTTTCTTAACCTTTCTGGCTTTCTTGGCAGCTTCATGGTCATACTTGACCTTCCAGAATTTATAATTAGCCTGTAAAATACAACAAAGGTTTTTGAAGTTAAGACGAAATCGTTAAAATGGAAGGTGAGGTGTTCAGGTCAATAGTTTACCGCTGGGGGCGGGTTAGCCTTGCAGAAAGGACTTAAGCCTGTTCTCCCGCAATCTGCCAGGCTCTCGTTCAGAAGAGACTTGGTCATGTCATCAATGACGTCCTCAGGTAAGTCGTTGGGACTGTGCCGAAGAGGATCATCCTTCCGGCCCGTATAATCGCACATTAAGCCGGGGCGGCGGCTTAAAGGAATCACCCGCCAGGCAATCCAGACCCGGACCAGATCAATGCCATTCAGGCCGTTCCCCAGAAGAGCTCTGATCTTGTTAATGGTGGGAGTAAGTGGCTGACGTTCAGCTTGAGATAGTTTATCTGGCAAGGGGTGATTTGATTCCAAACGCAGGGCGCGAAAGCCGGGCAGAGGATTCTCATCAGCCGGAGAAGTGTCTTGGCAGTAGAACCATGTCTGGTTCCAGTCTTTCGGATGGCTTGGCGGCTCAACATAAGGAAAGAGACAATCTCTCCGTCGTTGGATTGAGATTCCACCGAGCTCCAGGCTAGGCCCATTGGCACATTCATTTTGGCGGTTCAGATAAAATAACTCTCTAAAGAGTAGCAAGCTGGGCTCTTCTCCAAGGTACACCTCACAGAACACTTGGAAGTTACAAATGTTTGACACGGAATTGGGTCCAATGTCTTGAGGCCGCAGGTCGAAAAAGTGCAGAACATCTCTGAAGAATTTTGAGCCGGGAGGAGCAAAGCCCCGGCTCATGTGATCAGCAAATATGACAACCTCTCCGTCCTTGGGTTGAGGTCTCTCTTCAGACGGGTCAGGAGCACGATATGACATGACCTCTTTCTTGGGCAGGTAACCCGTTTTCATGAAGTCAGCTAAGGTGCTATCGGTGACGTTAGATCTAGCCCAGTTGCATGTAATGGGCGCCTTGGGAGCCTTGGGCGGCATTGTGAAGGATGGAAGCCTATGACAAAATAAAATTTCCGGTTCAAATTTAAGCCGGAGAAAAGTTTTAGTTTGGTATTTAAGGTGGCGGCTTGTGAAGGGGCCTAATGATATATGGCTAATTATGTCAGATTATTTAAGCCGCTATGGATATCATAAGCAATTAAGTTATTTGAATCTATTATGAATGAGCAGGAATATTCATGAAGCATTGCCTTTTTAAAGCCGGAGATATGAGCCGCCATAGCTAACAGATCCAATTTCTGCCTAAGTGTTGCACAAACAAGTTTCACAGATTGTAGTGATTATTTTGGATCAAACGGTCGTCCAGAAAAGAAAATTTCCTAGACCTAAAAACTGGTACAGAGAAGCTCATAAGCTCCAGTGAGGTCTTTTTGCAAGTAAAAGGGGTCTACTAGTGTTGAAAATGGGTGCGAAACAACTACCGCAGGAGGTCTGTACTGTTTTTCGAATCAAAAGAAATCGCGGTGGAAGAACTATGAAGGAACTGAGATGAACTACGAAGAACACGGAGAAAGCGTTGAACCCTAATGCGGATCTGACGTTCGAGAAGAAGAATACTTACAGTTGCAGGTTCACTACGGAGAGTCGCCGCCGTTCTCTGGACCAGCTCAGGTTGATGCAGTGGCCGAGGCTGAGGAAGACGAGAGGCGCGGCGGCGGCGGCGGCGGAGCTCGGGTTCTGGGGCGTTGAAAGGAGGTAGAAGATGGAAAGGGAAGAGTGAGAGAGGACCCGATCGGGCCTATTTATAAGGGACGGCTGATGAGTGGGCGCGAGAAACGAGGAGGCTGAAGACATGATTATCCAGCTGCAGAGGCGCCTCGATTTTCGGGATAGTTATTAAGATAAGGATCCGTTGAGACACGTTGGACAGAACGTGCATTAATGGCGGATGACGTCATGGCGGGTTACCAAGAATCCATAAGATGACGTCATGGCGGGTTATAACCTTTGCGCAAACAGAAGCCGGAATTTTTTTTCTTAAGGTATTGAAGATTGACATGAACCGGTTCAAATCAATCTGGGGCCTAATGTTGAGGATATAGCTACTGGTGTAACCCGCCCGAGATGGGCCGGGTTACGTTGCGACAGCTCTTCATTCAGAAGCCCAAGGATAGGTTAAGGATGGCGGTTTAGTAATAGGTCTAAGGCCCAGAGGCGACTTAAGGCACGTAGTGGTAAACCGCTGTTGTGGCATGACTTGTAGTGTAAGGCAAGAATAGTTAAGAGTCCATGCCGGACACAGTTTATGAGCCGGCCGGGACTCTGAGAGCCGCTGGGCGTTAACCTTTCTATATAAAGGGACGACCCGGCGGCGGTTCAGGACAGGTAACATTAGATCGATAGCCAGGCATAGCGGTTTAGCTCCCTGGTCATCGAAACCCCAAGTAATTCCACCTCAACTGGAGTAGGCTTTTACCTTCACCGTAAGGGGCCGAACCAGTATAACCTTCGTGTCCTTTGTCCCGTTTAACCCCTTTAAGCTTCCTACCTGCGATGGCTCCACGACTAAGTCCTTGCATGAGGACATCTGCCGTGACTATTCCACGACAACACCGCTGCAGGGTATTATCTTTCGAAAGCCGTGCCCGCGGTTATGTGGCAGATGGGAATTTGTTAATATCCGGTTGTAGAGAACTTGACACTTGACCTTAATTAAAACGCATCAACCGCGTGTGTAGCCATGATGGTCTCTTCTCGGTGGAGTCCGGGAAGTGAACACGGTTTATGGGTTATGTTTGACGTAAGTAGGAGTTCAGGATCACTTCTTGATCATTGCTTGTTTCACGACCGTTCCATTGCTTCTCTTCTCGCTCTTATTTACGTATGTTGGCCACCATACTTGCTTAGTCGCTGCTGCAACCTCACCACTTATCCTTTCCATACCCATTAAGCTTTGCTAGTCTTGATACCCATGGTAATGGGATTGCTGAGTCCTCGTGGCTCACAGATTACTACAACACTAGTTGCAGGTACAGGTTTTGCGATGGTCATGACGCGAGAGCGATGTTACTTGTTTTGGAGTTCTTCTTCTGCTTCTTCTTCGATCAGGGGATAGGTTCCAGGTCGGCAGCCTGGGCTAGCAGGGTGGATGTCGTTTGAGCTTCTGTTTGTGTTTCATCCGTAGTCGGATGTTGATCTTATGTATGATATATTGATGTATTCTTGCGGCATTTGTATGCTTTGTATGTATCCCCATCTATTATGTAATGTTCATGTAATGATATCCACCTTGCAAAAGCGTGTCAATATGCGGTTCTATCCTTGGTGGGACCTTCGGATAGTATTGCATATTGGGCGTGACAAGAAAGCGGTGAGAGTGGCAACAACATCCGACTTTTGCCGCAACGGGAAGGTCCACACATAGTGTGAAAAATCATCAAGTATGACAAGATAATAAAGATAGCCCGTGTTATTTGCAATAGGAGAGGTCGATGTGGCCTTGTGCGGTCACACATAGTGTGAAAAATCATCAGGTCATGACGAGAACCTTGCCCACTAGCCGGACGATGGGGTTCATCCGGTTCTTGGGGAACAGTCCCGTGCGGTCCGACTGTTAGAAGTATATTTATGTTTAAGATAGAGATAAGAGATATAGATAGGATAGGTTTAACTTGTCCTCTACTCCAAGTCTCTCTCCCTCCATTGTACCTCTATATATACCCCATACACGGGTCACATCAAGACAACACAATATTCATCCATCCTATAGTTTTCCACATGGTATCAGAGCCAAGAGGTCTTGAGTTCAAGACCCTGCCAACGCAGTATTAAATAAAAACGATTATGCGGCCTACATCGATCCCACGTCTAAGGACTAAAATAATATAGACGTGAGGAGGAGTGTTGAAATTACAGTAGAAACAATTTTCTACATGGTATTAGAGCGGTTAGTCTCACGACGCCGATCCTAGGTCACATCCACCACTTCCGCAGCGCGCAGACCCGGGGAGATCAATCTCCTCTCCTCGGGGGCGCGGCACCCGATTCAATTAAAGATTGGATCGGTTCTATAGATTAGATCAATTCCATAGATTAGACCAACTTCAGTTTTCGAAATTACAGTAGATTGATTTTTTCTTAGCCACCAGATAAATCCCAGGACCCTCAACTTCCGGTGAAAATCGCTGCGTACGGTGGCACCAACGATACGGCGAGAGCTACGCAGCTGCTCCGAGTCGCAGATCCAACCTGATCCCTGCCGGCGGTTACGCACCGCCATCAAGCCAGCTTCTTCGCGCGCACGTACATGGCAGCAGCGGCGGTCTTCCGAACAAGCCGGCTTCTCCAACAAATCCTGGGCTCAGGCGGCGGCGTGGCTCCTCCAAAACGAGCCAGCCACCAGCGCACACTCGGCGACCTCCCGGGCAGTACACGGAGCGTCCACGGCGGGCGTCTCCGAACGAGCTGGTAAACTGGAGATCCAGCGGCGCAACACAGGTCCGCCTCCATCCGTGCGTACAAGCAGCGGTAACTCCGTACGGACATGCATCCATGCGTGCATACCCTATGCACACGGCAACACGAGCAAGGTTCTTCAGGTTCCGTGTCATCTCGAGACCACATGGACCAGGCGACCAACACGACGCACCAGTGCCTCGATCACGGGAGGGTCTTGCACGCGGCATCGACACCTTCACCGCACGTCGACACCTTCATCAAGCCGGCTTGCAGCGCGGGACATCGGGAGGGCCCGCGGGCCTTCGACTTTGAGGCACATGCACGGACGAGATCTTCAACAAGCCGTTCCATCCACCTCCTGCGCCTTGCACGCCGTCCACCCTCGAGCCACCGATCTGCATCTTCACCGAGCGATCTGCACCTACACCTTTACATCAGGCCGAACATCAACATCAAGTTGTACGACTATGCCAGGCTACAAGCCAATATACTTCATGGAGCACGTCTATGAGAAGCGATCTCAACATGCACCATCCACACGCCAGGCCAGTGTGGAACAAGATGCAATCTTCATCGACTTCTTCGGGCGCGACACGGCATCGATACTTGGTCGCCGCGAGGGACGCCTTCAAGCGACACATTATCGTCGACATGCCGCTGCGACGCCTTCGCCGACACTTCATCGCCAAGGTCTTCATCAACGTAGTCACCATCATCTTCGTCAACACAACGCCTCCACCTCGTCCACAAGATGGACACCTAGCGTCCTCTGACAGATTTTTCTGTAAGACGCGACCTCGACGACGGCATTGACCGCGTCACGACGACGGCATCGACCGTGTCATCCACGACGGCACGACTGCATCGACACGCCGTCACTACAGTGACGACCCTATATGGCCACACGGTTCTGGCAAAACTGATGTGTGCTCGATGGGCTTCCTCCGGTCTTAGCAAAACCGGCGGACTCGTCGCCGACGGCACCGCTGACATCCGCAAGGTGCACCGTCCATGTCTGCAGCTTCGTCATACGCATTTTTTTGCGCCTCCGGCTTTGTGTGGCTTCATCGTCTACAACGTCCACACCATTAACCATGACTACCTCAACCACGGCTTTATCATCATGATCGGCTACCTCGACATTAATGGCTAAGTCTACAACAACTCATCGGCAACAACTCCAGTCAACAGCGTCCGCCTCGTCACTTGCGTCCACGACACTCCCGCTGTGACTGCGAGAGGGAATAGAGGAGAAGGCAGGAAGGCACCAGAAAGGGACGCAGTCACCGTCCTAACTGCCAACCCATCAGAGACGCAGTTGATGATGGCGCAGCGAAGAAGACGACAAAAGAGCAAGACTTCAAATTCAGTCGTAATCGTCCACTTCACTCCCGCTACGACTGAGGGGTTAGAAGTATATTTACGTTTAAGATAGAGATAAGAGATATAGATAGGATAGGTTTAACTTGTCCTCTACTCCAAGTCTCTCTTCCTTCATTGTACCTCTATATATACGCCATACACGTCTTACATCAAGACAACACAATATTCATCCATCCTTTCCACACCGACAGCAGCTGCTTCGCCATGCCGAACTCGGCCACGCACATGTTGGGCGTCGACCCGAACCAGTAGAGGAACACGCGGCCTGCACGCACGCGAGCACGCACTGGCCATGTCAAAACACCACGACACTGCAGCTTAGCTACTTGGAAAGCTAACTATGTCGTTACCGTAGAGGGGGATCCATTGGCGGAACTGGGGCTGGGAGATGGGGATGAAGTCGTGGGACGACACGTCGAGCACGATGCCGGCGCCGACCACGCGGAGCCGCCGGATGTCGCCGAGGTTCCCGACGAAGAACCTGTACCCCGGCCCGCGCACGTCCTGCCGCGCCAGCCTCCTGGCGATGGCGCGCGGCCTCCACACCAGGCGCACCAGCGCGTTGAACAGGCACGAGGCCAGCACCGCCGCCGAGAGCGCCACCGAGACCGTCCAGACGGTGGCGGCCATGGCCATGGTCATCACACCAATAAGCTGGGCGCAGCTGGTGCATGCGTGGCTGGCAAGTGCGTACACCTTGGAGGTTAAGTACGTGCAATTGTGGTGAAATTCCGATGGATAGGCGCATAGAGAATTCCGGTAAGAAGTTGGACACTAGACGGTGGTATCATCCTTGGTCGCTTGTCCACTGCGCGTTTTCGTATATGTAGACGTAATGCGATCCCATGACTGATTAGATTATGCTTCTCGGATTGAGACCCGTGGCTTCATGGTGACGGACTGATAGATGACGGGGCACGACCTAAGCATCCATGCATTAACAAACTCGTTTCCAAACCGCCAGAGTTCCGACAAGCCCAACAGGACAAATGAGGTGCGGCTGGTGTGCCGGGACTTCCTCCGAAATTCCTCCGGATCTGACGGTGCTTCTCTTGTGAGAACTACTAGGCAGTCTTTTCTTGTCTTGGGCGAAAAAGATAGTACTACTAGGCAGGTTCAACAAGCACTCGGTCTCACGCATGGTTTCGAAATTGATCCAAGAGCATTGTCCAAGGACCCTCAAAACGCCCACAAATGTTTGGACCGAGGTGACCGGATGATGTAAGCCATCCCGCCGCATTGGTCCGCTAAAGCCTCCGCGTGTCGGAACTCCCACAAGTCAGAACCAAGCGTGTGGGAACTTTGCAGGAGTCCGAACATCTGTCTGATCTATCATTTTTTACTTTTTATGGGCCGTCGGGTCTATCAAAAGCCAACACATGTCCCACGCCACAATCCCTCTCTCCTCTTCGTCCACGCAACAGGGCGGAAGGCCACTGCTACTTTGGCGGAAGAAGTGATTAAAACAAGTTTCAGAAATCTGGTCCGACTTGTGAGAGTTGCTTTTTTTTAGCAAAAGAGGGGGGGCACCCCGTCCGATTTCATTAGCGAAACCATCGCACGAACCCAGGTTCAAGTAATAGGTTACCCTAGATCTAGAAACTGACTACCAGTCTAAGCAGTTCAAAGCATAACAACTAAGCTTCCAAAGTTTTTAGGGGCCACAAGTGGCAAGAGACCAAGAGGACGCAGCCTCATCAGAGAAGAACAAGAAGATCAAAATCAAGCTTTAGGAAAGGAAGTCAAATCCGCTTCAGCCTGTCAACCTCAGCACCCCAGCCCTCTATCCCTGTGATGCCTTGTAGATCTCACTTGCTACTCGTTCAATTAGCTTTGCCCCCAGCATCAGTAGACTTTGTTCTGGTTTTTTCCCCTGCAAAACAGACTAATCGACAATCCAATTGCATGTCAATTTAATCAGAGTCATAGGATCATTAATTTTTTTATCACGAAAAATAATATCATTTCTGCATTTCCAGATAGCCCACGTAGTTGCTGAGATTCCAACCAGCACTAGTTTTTTGTCTTGATCAGCAAAGCTTCTGATCCAAGGTCCCAGACAATCATCTATTCCTTTCGGAGATGATTTCAGGTTAAAGGAGCATTTTATTAAACTCCACAAGAGTCTAGCAGCAGAGCAAGTAAAGAACAGGTAATCTATTTTTCATCTTGTCCACAGTAGACACATCATGCATGAACAAACTCGTTTCCAAACTGCCAGAGTTCCAACAATCCCAACAGGACAAATGAGGTGCGGCTGGTGTGCCGGGAGAAATTCTTCTGAAATTCCTCCGGATCTGACGGTGCTTCTCTTGTGAGAACTACTAGGAGTCTTCTCCTGTCTTGGGCGAAAAAGATAGTACTACTTGGCAGGTTCAATAAGCACTCTCGGTCTCATGCATGGTTTTGAAAATTGATCTAAGAGCATCTTCAATGCCGACCCTTAAAACGCTCACAAATGTTTGGACCGACGTGTCCGGATGATGTAAGCCATCATGCTGCATCGATCTGCGGATGCCTCCGCGTGTTCGAATTCCTGCAAATCGGAACCAAGCCCGTGGAATCTTTGCGGGAGTCCGGACACCCGTCTGATCTATCTCTTTTTTTAAGGGTCGTCTGGTGTACCCCACAACATAGCCCCTCTCTCCTCTCCGTCCATGCAACAGGCAGAAGGCCACTGCTATTTGGCGGAAGAAGTGATTAAAACAAGTTTTTGAAATTGGGTCCGACTTGTGAGAGTTGCTATTTAGTGGAAACAAGGGAACAACACAAGACATAAATTTGGACAAATAGCAACGCTATTTGGCGAAAGAACATTTGAGGTATAGCATTGGATGGACAGCTCTCGTGTCCGTGTTCGTGAATGGATAATGAGTCTGATTGGATGGACGTCATTGAAGATGCCCTAAGATTTACATATTGCTCGTGCATTGATTTTGACTTTTTATTGAATAATACAATATTATTTTTTGAAAAGTATATCTTCCGTCCGTAAATGTTGTGAAGGGCACGTCATCAACAAAACCACTCAAAACAGTCAAAGGGACTTTTTAGAGTTGAGCAACCATTTATAAACTTCAAACAACGATTGATAGCCAAAAATTCCAAAAGAAAACTGAAAATTAGGTCACATCATCAACAAAACCACTCAAAACAGTCCAAGGAACTTTTTAGAGTTGAGCAACCATTTATAAACTTCTAGCAACGATTGAGAGCCAAAAATTCCACTTCTCGCTTTTTCTTATGCACAAACTAGTAACCTGCATGTCCCATGAACGCAAGAACAAAATTATTTATCAAGCAAAAAGCTTTGGAATACTTATTACACATAAAAGGAACTCCCTCTGAACACAAATATAAGATGTTTTGGGTATTTCAATAAGGACTGCACACAGACTGAAATAAGTGAACAAACACATTAAAACGTGTCATATACATCCGATTCAAAAAAATTAGAACATCTTACATTTGTAAACAAAGGAAGTAGTACATAAGATCAAGTTTGTTTTTCACTTTTACCAAATTTCGGTCTGACTATCTGTTCTTGTTCTGGTTTTTGCCCATTTTTTAGAGTGTCCTGGTTCTGCCTTTGCCCATTTTTGTGGATGGTTAATTTGGCAGTCTTACCATGGGCCTTTATCATATGTTATTCTTTCTTAATGGGCTAGCCCGTGATACTATGAGTCTTCTCCTGCTTGGGCCAAAAAGATAGGACTACGACTAGGGGAAATGCCCCTTGGTTCCTGAGTGCATATACATCCTATATTTAAAAATAATAATAATAATAAATAAAAAAATAAGAAGTTTTTTTAGAATAAACTTGACTTTTTTTGCACTAGTATATAAAGTTACACAAATAAAAACATAGCATTGACGCAATATATTTTTTTGTCCTAAAGTCAAAGGGGGGTTTTCTTTTGTAGGATTTTTTTACGAGTACAATAAAAGTTCAAGTTTATGTCAAAAATGGCTTTGACCTTGATCTCGAACGTGGACCCTCAAAACGCCGCCAAATGTTCGGACAAGGTGTCCGGACGATGTAAGCCATCCCGCTGTATCGGTCCGCGGATGCCACCGCATATCCGAATTCCCGCAAATCGAAATCAAACATGTGGGATCTTTGCGGGAGTCCGGACATTCGATCTATCTTTTTTAAGGGTCGTCTGGTGTATCAAAAACCATCACATGCCTCACGCCACAATCCCTCTCTCCTCTCCGTCCGCGCAATAGGGCGGAATGTTGTTGCTATTTCGCGGAAGAAATGATTAAAAGAAGTTTCAGAAATCAGGTCCGACTTGTGAGAGTTGCAATTTGGTGAAAATAAGGGAACAACACATGGCAGAAATTGGGACCAATAGCGAAAGGACATTTGAGTTGTAGCATTGGATGGACGACTCTCGTATCCTGATTTGATGGACATCATTGAAGATGCCCTGAGGTTTTATATTGCTTGTGCATTGATTTTGACATTTTTATTGAATAATACAATAATGTTTTTGACATTTTCTTTGAATAATACAATATTATTTTTTTGAAACATATATCTTCCACCCGTAAATGTTGTGAAAATCACTTCATCAAAAACCACTCAAAACAGTCCAAGGCATTTTTTTAGAGTTGAGCAACCATTTATAAACTTCAAGCAACGAGTGATATCTAAAAATCCCTCAAGAAAACTGAAAATTAGGTCACGTCATCAACAAAAACACTCAAAACAGTACAAGGAACTTTTTAGAGTTGAGCAACCGTTTGTAAATTCTAGCAACGACGATTGATAGCCGACAATTCCACTTCCCTCGTTTTCTTATGCACAACACCAGTAAGGTGCATGTCCCATGAACCCAAGAATAAATTATTTATCAAGCAAAAAGTTGTGGAATACTTATTACATATAAAAGGAACTCCCTCCGTTCACAAGTATAAGATGTTTTGTGTATTTCAATAAGGATTACATACAAACTGAAATAAGTGAACAAATACATTAAAACATGTCTATATACATCCGATTCAAAAAAAAAGAACATCTTACATCTATAAACGGAGGGAGTAACACATAAGATCAAATTTGTTTTTCACTTTACTAAATTCTGGTCTAACCATCGGTTGTTGTTTCCTTCTTGTATTTGCCTCCTTTTTTTTAGAATGTCCTGGTTCTGCCTTTGCTTTTGCAAAGAAGTTCTTTTTTGTGGATGATTAATTTGGCAGCCATACTATGTGCCTTTATCAGAAGTTATTCTTTTTAATAGGCTAGCCCGTGATACTATTGCAAATGTAATAGGCCCAACTGAGCTATGTAATCCATAAAAAAACCATTCATGTTGATCTAGAGGGAGGCGACATCGTAGTGCGTCCCTAGTAACTTGTGATGCAAAGTTCCTGAAGGGAGGTAGCGCCGGAGGAACACATGAAAGAAAAATAAAGCACACAAAATGATAGGAAATGGACGGGTAGGCCTTGGTGGTATTTGCTTCATAAATTAATGTGATTTTCGGGTAAACATTTTTGATTTTAACTAGATGTCGGCCTAGGGCCCCATTGAGCTATTTGTGCCTAGAACAGTTTTAGGAAGGTTCCTTTTGTTTTTTTTTACCGTATTCAGTAATCCTGAAGAAGGTTCTTTCCGGTTCTTTGATCTGTTCTTTTTTTCAGTTATTGCTTTTTCTTTCAAAAAAAGTTCAAATTTTTGAAAAAATGTTAGGTATTTTTAAGAAATATTCACATTTTTAGAGGTGAATGTATGCGCGTGTATATAAGCGCTTGCATCTGTACTGTATTAAAAAATAATCCCCTATGCCACGCATAAAGCGTCGGTTTTTTTAGACAAATTAAGCGTCAGGTTGTCTCCCGCACGGGGGAGCGCCCGACTAGACTGGCCCACTTGAGCACAGTAAGATCAGGCTTCTGCAGCCAATCGGGAACATGCACTGTAGTAAACCCGCTACCGTAGTCCATTTTTTTAAACTTGCGAATATTTTCTTTAAATGAGAACATTTTGTCAAATTTTGGAAGTTTTTGAAAACAGAAAGGTTTTCTCAAATTTGCAAAGGTTCTCTTGAAACCCCAATATTTTTGAATTTTTGATAGTTTTCTAAAAGCGCAAACATACTTTGAAAAACTGAATATTTTCAAAATATTATTGATTTAGAAAACACGATCATTTTTTGTAATTTGTGAACATTTTATGAAACCGCAAAAGAAATGCAAATTTATATTTTTTTATTATGCGAATAATTTTCAATATTGTGAACATTTTTTTGAAACAATGGAAGATTTACAAAATCAAAAAAATTCTTAAAATTAGAAAACTTTTTAAAAAATTGGAAATATTTATAAAATTATGAACATTTTCTAAAAGTTAAAAAAAGGAAAAGGTAGGAAAATACGAAAAAAGGATAATAAAACCAGAAAATCAAGTAAAAAACGGGGAACCTTCTAAAATGGGTATGCCCACTTGATGATTGGTGCGCTCGTCCCTGTGCGTTTTGGCGACATCTTGTCGTAGGGATTGAGATCCTTAACGGTCCTAAAAATGATGAAGTCCTGGTAATTGCAATCAGCATAGAAAAATCAACAGACTCAAAAATCTAATGAGTGACAAATTTGTAATTAGGTTTCAAAAATAGCAATAGCATTTATTTTAGAACACGGGCACACTGCGTACCATTATTGCAAGTGTGCAATTTGAGGAAGATTTTCCAAAATGGAAAAGTAGCAGTGAGTCGTATGGATCTTTCTCATCCTGCATGTCAGGATTGATAAAAAGGAATTGCAACATTTTAGGTTTATCTATAGATAGTGACTATTTTGGGGGCAAATAAAGGTGGCTGATGGTAAGAAAAATCAATAGTAACTTATTAATAAAACACTTTATTATTTATATTTACAAATAGGATACATTATACATTGATAATTTCACAAGATTTTCTAGTGCGTAACATAAACTAAACTCCAGTCAAATAATACAAAACCATGTGTTATACTTGAGACCATACACATTTTTCTACATCTCTAGGCTCTTGAGGATCATGGGAAGCCCAAACTTAGGCCGCAGCGTGATCACATCCATGGGAGCATGGACATACTTTGGTGATAGGGAGAATGAAAACCTCTGAAGAATCACGATGATCACAGCCTTGGCCTCGATCATTGCAAAGTTCTGCCCTATACATGACCTCGGCCCATTGGAGAAAGACAACAAGGCATTGGGGTGCTTTCCAGCCCTCATCACTCCATTCTCGAACCTTATAGGCTTGAATTCGTTGGCATCTTCTCCCCAGACCTCCTTGTCATGATGTATCATCGCGATGGGGATTGTCAAGACCGTGCCTTCAAGCACTTTGATGCCACCAACCTCGAGATCCGAACCCGCCTTCCTTTGAATGAGCGACACAGGGGCGTATAACCGAAGAGTTTCCAGTAGGAACATGTTGACCAGCTGCAATTTGTTGAGCATGTCCCCGGTGGGAACCTCACTGCCACACTCTCTTAGCACCTCCTCCCTGAGCTTCTGTTGCCACTCAGGGTGTGTGCTCAGCAAGAACATGGTCCATGTGAGCAGGTGCGAGCTGGTGTCATGCCCGGCAAGGAAGAAGGTCTTGCACTCATCTATGATCTCGTCCATACTCAAAATCGGATTATGCCCACCCTCTGCCGCGCACGCCTCCAACATAAGCCCAAGCAGATCGCTGCCGTAGCCCATGGTGTCCTTGGTGGCAAGGCAGCTTTTGATGATGTTCATCAGCATGGTCCTCACCTCCTTGTCAAGCTTCCATATCTTGAGGTTCTTTTCGGTTGGAAGGTACCTGATTAATTGCGCGCGCACACACACACATAAAGATTAATTTCTGCTGTGTGAAAATGTTTGTTGTATGTTGATTTAAACCGACAAGGGTACAAGAAGAAGAAGAACTTGCATTTACTTGAATGCTGGGATTTGCACGTTGAATACGGTGGAGAAGGCAAGAAACTGGAGCTCCCTCTGCGCGAGGAATACCTTTTTCCCCTGTTCGTAGCTGCTACCGAATGCCGTGTGAGAGATGACATCCGCGGTGAGCTCCTCAAACTGGTGGCTAAGATCAATCTCCACGCTGCCCCCCTTGTCCATCTTGGCCTTCCACTCCGACATCATTGACCCGGCACAGTCGGACATGGTCACCGTCATCATCTGCCGTACAGATAACAGTTAGCGGAAGTCACACGCATCGCGCACACTTAAAATCCAATAGTAAAAAACACGCACACGTCAACGCGCGTCGCGCTGGAGCTGGACACATACCTTGAGCTTGTCCATGTTGAAGGCGGGGTGGACGACCTTGCGGTGGCGCTTCCAGTCGTCGCCGTCGGTGAGCACGAGCCCCTTGCCGAGCAGCCGAGCGATGTGCGGGTTGCCGATGTTCTTGGGGTACAGCCCGCTGCGGTCGGAGAGCACCTGCTTCACCGTGTTCACGTCCGCCACGCACAGGCTCGGCCTCGCCCCGCACCAGTACAGGAACGTGCGCCCTGCAGCAGACCAGAACGTAAGAGCGGGAACTAGTTGGTGATGGCGTTGAAGACTATCATGGATCAGAAGGAATTGTCTGAGTTTCGTACCGTGGATGGGGATCCATTTGTGGAAGTGCGGCTGCACCATGGGCACGAAGTCGTGGTTGCCGACGTCCAGCGCGGCGCCGGCGGTGTCGGCGCGGAGACGCTTGATCTCGGCGAGGTTGCCGGCGAAGAACCTGTAGCCCGGCCCGCCGACTCCCTGCGCGCGGAGCTGCCGGGTGATGGCCCGCGGCCTCCACACGAGGTACACCAGCGCGTTGAACACCCACGACGCCAGCAACGCCGCCACGACCATCCAGACGAGACCCATGGTGGACCGGACCGGTGGTCGCTCAGGATTCAGGAACAAGGAGAAAAATATCAGCGTCCTGTATTGTATGCCTCTGCTTCCGGTACTGCTCGTGAGTTTGATGAGACCAGGAAATGTTTGTGTGTTTCTGTAGTGAGACTCGGGCCGGGGAGGTGGATATCATATTTATATGACGTTCGCTTTGACCATGGCCTCGGGTCGCCGGGTACAGAACGTCGGGTTAAGAGAGGCGTTCCGTCACGGTGCGGGTGAGATCAGGCGTGATGCGTGCAAGCACCGCAAAGTGTTTTTTACCGGAGCCGGAAGCTACCGGTGATCTTCCCATCAATGAGGTGCTGCTACATCTAAAGTTGTGGGACCATGTGCATGTGTATATGAAAGTATTTCTTGCAAAAAATCTCTTGTATTTCTGATTTTAGTCTAATCAATGTCAGAAAGATGTAGTACCTTTTGACAGAAACGGCACTCATGCATGCATGCATGCAGAATCTCTCCTCTCTCTCACACACAAATCCATCCATTTTCTCTTTGTTTAAATTTTTAGATGAACAATATCTTTAACACTAATGTTCTATTATTGAATTTTTTATATATCCAAATTCCTGAACATGTGATCTTTAGAACAAGACCAATTTTGAACATATTTAAACTAGTTAAAGTTTTTCTATTCAATCATATCAAAATTTAAATTTCACTTTTTTTCAAATTTACTTGTTTGAAATAATTGGAATCGATTTTGGAACTAGTGAAATTATTTTTTGAAATAAGTGAAATCAGTTTTCTGAAACTAGTTTGTTCAAACATGTCAAACTGATTATTTCAAAACATTTTGGTAATGAATGGAATAAGTTTAATGAAATGAGTGAAGTCAATTCTTTTGAAATGAATGAAATAAATTTTATATGAATTAGTATTTTTAAGTATATGAAACATATTTCATTGTGTTTTGTCAAGTTTGCATATTACAGTGCAGAAAAGAGTCAAAGTTGGTTATTTACCACATTGAATTATAAATTTCACATATCTTGCACAAACCATTATAGTTAAATTAGTTTAACAATTTGCAACACCACATTGAAATATATTTCAAGGAAGTAATTACATATTTTCCAGGGAAGTAATTTCATATATTTCAATACATATCTCACTGAAATAACAAGTTACAAATATATGATATAGCAGTTTCATATATTTCAAAGAAGTAATTTCATATATTTTCACAAAAATTAGTTTCGCAACTTGCAACACCACACTGAAATATATTTCAGGGAAGTACTTTCATATTTTTCGATACATATCTCACTGAAATAACTAGTAACAAAATATATCTTTTGTAAATGAGTGTAATTTGTTTTCCGATACTAGTGAAATGTGTGAAATCTATCTTTTGGAATGAGTGAAATCAGTTTTTTGAAACGAGTGAAACATAGTATTACAATTGAGTGAGTGCAATGTGTTTCTCTAAATTGAGTGAAATCTAATTATGTAAGTGAAATCAGTTTTCTGAAATAACTGGAACCAAAATTTTAAGATGAGTGAAATCCTTTTAAATACACATGCCACATTTTTTCGGTGTGAAATACGTGAAACTAGTTATTTCAAATTTTGAAACTAGTTATTTCAAACATGTGAAACTGATTATTTCAAAACTTTTTTCAAATCAGCAAAATATGTTTTATGAAGCGAGTGAAATTGTTTTTGGAAATAATTGAAATATCTTATTTGAAATAATTGAAATCAGTAAATCAAAATGACCGAAATCAAGTTTTTTTTGGCAAAACCTGTCAAATCAATCTCTTAAGGATTGAAATAAGTTTTTTGAAATGAGTGGAATTATATTCTGAAATGAGTGAAGTGAGTTTTATGCAACAATTTAGGTCCATTTTTTAAATATGTGAAACTGGTTATTTCGGCTATGTGAAATAGATTGTTGCGTGTGTGAAACTAATTATTTCAAATATATGAAATATCTTTTCAAAGCTGAACAATTTTATGTTTTGTGGAAGTCATTTCAAAGATAACTGAAATATATAAAATAAAAAGTATTTCAAATATATCCAAGATTGATCTTGTTCTAAAGATCTTGTCACCACGATTCCAAATATATAAAAAGTTTCTAAAATAGATATTTGCTTTAAAATATATCAATCATTCTAAATATATGGATGAAATAAAATGCATGTCATTTATGTAGGGAGAGAGAATCATGCATGCCCGGCCGGCCTCTCCATTCCAACTCACTCTCCCCTAACAAAGCTGCATGGTATGCATGTATATTGTCAAATGTGCTGTGTGCCAGTTGTATTCAGATAGTGTACCAGATGTAATTTATACTCTGATAAAACGCACGAATCTTGACGAAACTAGAAGGACGGCGGATGGTGTGTTATTCGGTGCAAGTACAGCCTCGGACGCGCACCAACTAGACAGGATGGACCCCGGCTGGTGGGAAGGTGTGGTCTGCCGGGAAGCCGTCGTACGCATGGAGCTGCTGCTCGACGTCGACGGGATATTCGCACAGGGCTGGCTTCTGGAAAAAAACTTCTTTCTTTTCGAAGAAGACGGCTCTAGAGAAACGTCCTTCTACCGCGACCATGCGGCGTACATTGTGCAGCAAGACAGCGGTATACACGTACCCGCCGCTACCAGACCATATGCGCATTTTTGTTGCTAGAACGACACGTGGATGGATATGTACCGCATCGATCGCGCTCTCGAGCACAGAAGAGAGGCTGTCAACATACACACACATGACTAGATTGAACACTTTATTTATCTCCATTGACTTCTCTTTCTCGCCAATAATCTATTTCTTGTCAAACATGGTCCTTCTATTGCCCTCCCTTTGTCTCTCCTTCAAGGAAAGGCGGCTAGGATTTCTACCTCCTGTCGGCGGCGCCGCTGATCTACCACATCTCCCGTGGCCTTAGGGCCATGGGTGCGTGGTCGACCCCGGCCCTTACCGGCGGGAGGGTTCCTTTTTCAGGTGCTTCTTCAAGTTTTGTTAAGATTTGTGTCCTGCTCAAGAAGACGAGACGGCGACAGCTTCGTGAAGATAGAATAAGGTTCTCCCCGCCTAACCCCCGTCCTGATGGTGTGTCTAGCATCGTCGGAGGGCGTGTGGAGGTGTGTCTCCGGCGGATCTTGCGGGATTCGGTCGGTGGTTGTCTTTGGTGGATCCGCTCGGATCAGGTCTTTGTTCGTCCTTGTTCATGTGTCTTCAGGTTGGATCCTTCCGATCTAATCTTCTCTTCATCGGCGGCGGTTGCTATTCTAGTGCATTGGTCCTATGTGGCCTTAGCACCACGACTTCCTGATTGTCTAGGATCCGGCAAGGGAGGGGCAATGACGACGACGCGCCTTCGGATCGCTTCGGTGCTTGTAGTCGTCGCTAGATGGTTTATGAATCTCGATGTAATTTTTATTATTTCTGGTGTTCATTGTACTGCCATGATTGAAAATGAATAGATCGACGACTTCCTGCAAAAAAATCATAACTAGCATTGTCGTGGTTTTGTGACGACAGTTGTCCTCGTAACCGAACTAAGTTGTGAGGCCATTGCTACTAAGTGAAAACTTGAATGGGATTGATCGGAAACGAGAGACGCGAGTTTACCCAGATTTGGCCCCTCACGATGGAGGTAATAGCCTACTCCTGCTTGATTGCTATTGATGATGATGATCTCGATTATAAGAGTGCAATTTTGCTACCAATGGCTCGAGAGATTCTAACATGTTCTTTTTGACGACCCAGGAACCCTTTTATATAATAGGCCGGGTTCCCTAGTTCACAACAGTTTCCGAGTTCTACCCACTTAAGGAGTTCTAAACTAGACCTTTCGTGTCTTCCACGTTTAGTCGTCTCCAACTTAAGCACGACCTCCGATAAGCCGACCTTTAACCTTCTGGGCTGTTTTTTTTTTCTGGCCCATCACCAGCCGGCTTTGGTGATTCTAGAGCCGACTTATCTCCAAAGCTGGAAAACTTGTCCTGTAGCAGGTCGGGTCTTATATCAGGCCGGGTCCTTCAGGCACCTGCTGCCTCCTCTTTGTTTTGTTGGCCTACCCGGTTGGGCATTCCCCCGACAGTAGCCCCCGAATTTAGCTTTGGCGCAATCTTGGCGTGGGCTTCATTTTTCTCTGCTTGTCTTTGTCAATGCAAGATTGTGTGAAAGAGAACGCCAGGTGTGCGTCCATGGTAAATTTCGGAAATAATAACGAGTTATGTGTTCAGAACAAGTCAATGTGTCCTTGCGATGAGTTACCCAATTTTTTGAGCTTGTTTATACTGCCTTTGCCTATTTGAGTGACTCCTTCTAAGTGACTCAATGGAGTTCGCGATTGTCGGGCCCGTGGGACTGGTTGTACCCAGGCCCGTTTGCCTGCGGCCCAGCGTGCAATGCATGTCTTGGACCCAGCGGGTGGCCTACCACCGAACTTCATAAGCAAGACCCTCGCGAGGCACACGTCAGCAGACGCCAACAGGAGCCTCACGAGGTCCCTCGCGGAGGCGAACAAATCAAGAGCAACTCAGCAGAGTCATACGGCCCTGCGCCTTCACGTGGGTGACACGTGCGACGATGAACGGCGCCAGAGGCCGTGCCAGCAGGCACCGATGTGGAGGATTTCCTCGTTTGTGCTAAGGGAGCAAGGCCAGATAAAAGTGCTAGTTATCGACTAGAGGGGGGTGAATAGGCGATTTTTATGAAAGTCTTCAAAACATGGGAGTTATGAAGACAAACAATAGAAATGAACCTATTGATATGCAGCGGAAGGTAGACTACACTAGACAAGCCATAGTTAAGCAAGTAATGAAGCTAAAGTACGAAGACTATTGGCAGCTAGGTAGTATGGATCAAGATGGAAGATAGTATGAAGCCAAACAACAATAGTCGTCACACAGTGAAGTCAAACAGACAAGGCAAGCATGCAAATGACTTCACGAAGACAAACTATAAATAAGTGAGGGAAGAGATAGAACCAGTTGCTTGGTGAGGACAAGGATTTGTTGGACCAGTTCCAGTTGTTGTGACAACTATACGTCTGGTTAGGGAGGCTGAGATTCAACTGAGAAGACCGCGTCTCCACCTTATTCCCCTTGAGCTAAGGACACTTAGTCCTCGCCCAATCACTCTGGTAAGTCTTCAAGGTAGACTTCCAAACCTTCACAGACTTCGTTCACCGGCAATCCACAATGTCTTTTGGATGCTCAGAACGCGACGCCTAACCGGCTGGAGGATTCACAGTCCTCAAGTGTAACAAGTCTTCAGGTCACGCGGACAGAAAGACTTCAGTGATGCCTAACACTCTTTGGCTCTGGGTGTTTTGGGCTTTGTCCTCGCAAGGATTTCTCTCTCTCAAAAGCTTCGAGGTGGGTTGCTCTCAAACGACAAAAGTCGTGCACTAACTCTGAGAAGCCACCAATTTATGGTGTAGGGGGTGGGCTATTTATAGCCACAGGGCAACCCGACCTGATTTTTCCGAAATGACCCTGGGTCACTAAGGAACTGGCACGTGTTCCAACGGTCAGATTCAAACACACGCGGCAGCTTGACTTGGGCTACAAGTAAAGCTGACTCATCCAGCTCTGGATAAGATTTGCTCTCATTGTCTTCGCTCGAAGACTTAGGATTTGGTTGAGCATCACTTCAGTCACTCTGTCTTTGTTCACTTTGACCCCACTTAACAGTATGGTGGTTCCTATGACTCAACAAAGAAGAAAAGGAAGCTACGAAATAGCTATGTCTTCGCACTCCATAGTCTTCACATGAATGTCTTCTCGAGTCATAATCTTCATTGTGAATATCTTCACATACCACCATTGTCTTCAATGTCTTCACACATTTTTAGGTGTCATCTCTGGTAGGTAAACCGAATCAATGAGGGACTACTACCTTTGTTATCCTGCAATTCTCACAAACACATTAGTCCCTCAACCAGGTTTGTCGTCAATACTCCAAAACCAACTAGTGGTGGCACTAGATGCACTTACAATCTCCCCCCTTTTTGGTGATTGATGACAAACTGGTTGAAGTTTTCAACGGGGATAAAAGTATGCGAAATTGTAAGGATTAAGGTATTGTCTTCATAAGTAGCAAAAGGCTCCCCCTGAAGATGTGCATATAAGTATTTTGCTTTTGAATGCAAATGCACATGGCAGGTTGTACTTGTGGAGATCCTCTTCAACTTAAGAAGACAATTCATCATGCATGAAAAGATATAATGAATATAATGACATGCATAATGAGAAATGGACATCTGCGAAATGACTTCGTGCGGAATTTATCATCGCATCACATAGTTGATAGAAAAAGGTAGCAGACAACCATCAAGTTTAAGTGTTACAACTCAAAGAACCGAATGTATCAAAAGAGAGAGTTGTAGGCACTTGGCAAAAAGTATAGCAACCACCCATATGGACCTGCTTGAAGACTATAAACTCATATGTTTCTCCCCCTTTTGTCAGTAAGGACCAAAAAGGTTTGAAGACATAGAGCGTTTACTCGTCCCCATGAGGAGCAGGTGAAGGTGCAGGGTTGTCGTTGTGGGCCAGTGGTGCAGAAGAACTTGGTGCAGTGTCGATTCGAGGCGAAGTTGTACTAGGGGAAGTAGCATCGTCTTCTTCATCAATGACTCTGGCATTGACAGTTGCCGCAGAGGAGGAGTACCCAGAGTCTTTGAGTGAGGGAGTCCGACGCAAGACAGCGTTCCTGGGAGGAGTGGAATCAAACTTGAATCTCTCTATGAAGCCATCTTATTGAAGATCATCTTCAGAGCTTAGCAATGTCAGACCCTTCCATGACCGCCGATAGGTTTCATGAGTGACAAAAGCATTCTTGGTGGCAAGATTGTGAATGCGATTGACATCCACCAAGAGGCTTTGCATCTGACGTTGCAGCCAGTCATGATGCTTATCCTGTTTTTGATGCAGGGAGACGAGAAGCTCTCGGTCATTGAGAACACGAGATCGCTTTCGAGGCCTTTGTGCAATAGTGCTTTCAGTGGCTTCAGTATGGGCACGATGAGGTGGATGTGTAATACTAGCCAGAGGATAAACTCGAGTTGCAGCAAGAACTCCTTCAATGGGTTGCGTGAAGCTTTGGTGATCGGCATTGTGAAGATAAATTGGCTCCTTGGCAGGCTCTGAGTATATGGCTTCGATAGACATATCAACCTCTGGCAAGAATATGAGGTGATTGCGCGCAGAAGGCTGATAGTTGATAGGAGAGTGAAGCTTGATGAGGCGCATTACCCATGGAGCATAAAATTTCAGACCAAATAGATCAGAGCCGGATGCTGCAAGTTGCCTGATGAAGAAGTCTTGAGCATTGAAGCTGATGCCATTGAGGATATAGAAAACCAATGTCTTCATTGCTCCTTCAAGCTTCGCTGCTGGAGAATGTCCTTTGACTGGCCATAGAGTTCGCCTGATGATATGATAGATGGTGCGGGGCAGATACTCTAGGTCTTCAACAAAGAATTCCATTGGATATTCAACATCTCTAGGCAGTGGTTTCATCATACTCAACATTTGGCTCATATTCGGCTCAGGCTTCTGGAATATGCTCTCCAAAGCATTGCGGTGAAGCTGACAACCAGGTTCATAGAGTTTACCTAGAGTGGGCAAGGCAGTAAGCTCAATAATATCAAGAGCTTTGGCTTCGTGGTGTACATTGCCTGTCATCCACTCAAGGACCCAAGTCTTCGGATCCCTTTTGTAGCCGCGAATGTGAAGAGTTGCATAGAATTGTAACAGAAGCTCTTCATTCCAATTTTCTTTGTCGGTCACAAACTGTAGAAGGCCGGCATCTCTGAAGCAGTCAAGGACTTCTTCCAAGCAGGGCAGGCCAGCAATGGCTTCGCAGTCTAGACGCATGTGGGGAAAGATGTGCCCTTGATTGTATATGACACAAGAATAGTAACTGCGCTGCTGATAGCTCCAGAACCGATTAGATGAAATTCTTGGCTTGGTGTATGGGTTCTTGGCACTATCAAAGAAGGTGCTGTGTTCCTTGAAGCCATTAACATTGATCGATCCAGGCGAAGATGCAGTACCTGGAAACCTTGGCAACCTTGGTTTAGGCTTCTGGACCTGAGGCCTGTGTTCCACATGATAGTCAAATTGTGGTCTGGGAGCAGGAGGAGGAACCAGAATAGGCCATCGAACCATGACAGGTTGGCCGCGATCAAATGCCAGCTCAATCATGTGAGGCCTTGGAGGTGGTACAGGAGCATCGGCATTGACATGGGGTTCAAGCTGCAGATTGGCTTCAGGTGCAGCATTGGTTTCAGGCGCAGCAGTGGCTTCAGGCACTGTATTCACTTCAGGCGCCACATTAGCTTCAGCCATGACAACGTCATTGGCTTCAGTAGTGTTGTGGGTGGCCGCCTCAATATTGTTAAACTCCACTTGAGTAGCTGGAGGATCGGATACAGACACGTTCTCCTCGAGAACAGCTTCTTGGATGGTAGGGGGTATGGCAACACGCTCTTTTTCTTGATGGTGTTCTTCTTGATCATCGGCTGATGCAGCCGAAGTGTCTTCAGCAGCTTTGGCTTTGGACTCAGAGACGTTCACAGTTGGAGTGGCGTCAGGAAACACTTGTCGTGCCACTGAGTTGTGGTGCTCTTCTCCTTCTGGAATGCTCGACAGAGCGACTTGTGGCCTTGGTCCTTTGCGAAGCCTGTGGAATGCGGGCGATGCTTTTGGAGAGGGAGTTGGCTGGACCACATAGTCGTCATCATCAAGCACCGGAGTGGTGACTTGAGGTGGTGGAGTACTTGGCGATTCTTCTTGACGGGGGGAGTCTTGAGGGCGATCTGCCCATGAATCATCCTGAGCAATTGGCGTCAGGGGACGACCAATGCTGATGAGTTCGCTATTTGTGAGAACAGGCGATGATACCATTTGGTGCTCTATCTGAGGAAGGACTTCATCATCATTTACATTGTCTTGGGGACCAATGTCTTCAGCTGCGGTGGGGTCAACAACTGGAACTTCAGCTTCAGGAGCCTCTGTGAAAGCAGGCTCGTGGATCACAATTTGACGCTCTTGGTGTTCGGATGCAGGGCGAGCAAAAGAGACGGGCTCGACAACAAGGGGCTCTGTGGGAGCAGCCCGATATTTCTTCGAAGACTTTGTCTTTCGTTTCTTGGTCTGTGGAGCATCATCAGTGGCGTTCTTGTTCTTGCGCTTTCTGGCTTCGGCCTCAGCTGCCCTTGTCTTCTTCAGTTCAGAAGCAGCTGTGGGGCCTTAGGTTTCGTGCCTGTCATGCTGGTAGGGAAGACAATGCGAGGTGCTTCCCGCCCTGATGCTTGGGCTTGGGCCACAGCAGGCTTCTTCTTGGCAGCCATCTTGGGGTCGATGCCTGGACGCCCAAGTGCCTTGCGCTTTTCTGCTTCATTGTGGGCTTGAACACATTTGGCGGCGAGGTGTTTCATTCGCTCTCTTGAACCTTTTGCTTCCTCTCGTTTCTTGTGAAACGCCTCCTTGAGGTCATGCAGCATCTGCTTGAAGTTTTGGACATCAGCCATGCTGAGCTTGGCCATGTGCTTCTTGAACTAAGCCTTCTCATAGTCAATTTTGTTCTTCAGTTCGACAATCTTCTGAGCCAGAGCCAGCTCAAGAGAAATGGCTCCATGGAAGGAGACACTAATGCCAATTGGTACCTGAAGATCATCGATGCTGAGGCTTGGGTTGTCAAACCACTCGTCAATGAAGTTGTTCAAGATAGCCACATAGGGGCAAATCGTTGAAGATCTCCGTCTCTTGCTTGCTCTTTATCAACTGCTTAAGAGCATCATCGCCAAGATCTTCGTCACTTGACAGATCAATGGCATCATTCTCGTTTCTCAGAACGGCAGCTGGGGTCAGTGCTTGACCAGAACTTTGGATGGGCTTCTTCTTCTTTAAAGACTTCTTGGTCTTTTTGGAGATGCGAGAAACATCTTCAGACTGCACACTTGCTTCAGGAGGTGCAGTGGCCAGAGGCTTCGCACGCGAAGCTTTAGGAGCAGGGGAGGGCTTTGAAGCCTTTGGTTTCTTCTGCTTCTGCAGCTTAGGAGGAGCAGGCGCTTCATCAGAATCAGCGTCGTCAGCAGAGTGCTCCACGGCTGTCCCCTGAATAGCAATGTGTGTGATGAGACCTTCGAGGTTGTAGAAGGGCCTGACGATATTTGGTTCAACATCACGGGTGCCGTCAGCCTGTGGAGCAGATGGACCATGGTTGAAATCGAGTCCAAATGCTTTCTTGTTTTTCACAGCAGAATCCTTGGCAAACTTGTAGTTGCGCTTGAATAGATTATCGTCACGACACCATAGCAGAGAAGATGGGTCAGCATTCTCTGGCTGTGGTCCGTGAACCATGCATGGATAGAACCCTTGAGCAATGGCTTCTGACTTGGACTTGGGTTGAAGATTTTTGTATAAGATATCTCCCCAAGGTCACTTGATGGCATTCTTCTCTGCATACTCTGCGGTCACAAATTTGTACAGAAACCATTGTTCAGCCCAGTATCTGCGAATCCATTGGATTCGAGTCTTGCGTTCGCCATAGGTTTCTTCAGGGTCTGTCTTGTATAGCTCATAGAGATCTGGTGGCAGATCTTTGGAAGTGTTCCCACGGTGCTGTGTGCCGCCCTTTCTTGCTGACTTTTCAGCAACCATGTAGTTCAAACTGAATGGCTTCAGAACTTGCAAAGGCTTCCGTCTGCTGGTCAGACAGGAACTAGCTTCAGGAGAATTTATGTGACGCTGTAAGAATTCTGCAAATGAATGCAGACTATGAGAACCAAGGGATTCTCCCACGGACATGTACCTGTGACAGCATTAGAGATGCGAGGGAAGGGGAAGAGGTCATATGCATTCTCAGAAGATTTTGAAGATAAATTAGTTTGAAGACATTGACCTCATAGCACGAAGACATTCACTTATATGTTGAGAGTTGGTTCCAGATTTGTACGAATCCAAGAATAGGTACAAGTGAGGAATCTAACTACTTGTGAAGCATAAGTGAATATACTAGGCATGATATGAGATGCAGAACAGGATAGATCCAATTTTGTAGGTTTAGAAACCACTTTTGGTAGAGAAGGATGAATCTATCGGATCAAAAAGGTAGTAAAAGTAAGCTTTAATTACCACACGAAGAACTACTAGACGGAGTGGAGTGGGAGGCCGAGCAGTTCGATCTCCCGTTCCCTAACTTGGCGACGGAAGACACCTACGGTGACGGCGGAGGAGACGAGGTCCGTGGCCGGCGTGAGGACAGCGTCGGTGAGGTCGCGGCAGCTAAGCGTTTCGTCGCCGGCGTCGTCGAGAGCTAGCGGTGGTGCTAGGGTTTGTGCAAGGTGGAGAGGTGGGAGAAGGATTTTGACCGCGATGAGATGTGTATTTATAAGGAAAGGGATAGCATGACGCAATTACGGAGGTGCCCCTGGTGGTTCACATCTGAGGGACACATGGCAAACATGCAACACATTGGAAGTTGTTCCATGTTCCCATGCACGCCTGGACTGTCGGGTGGTCGTTCTGACTTCTTTGGGTTTCAGGCAAAAAGGATATAGCATTTAAAACAAATTCAACTTTTGTCTCTATATCTTCTGCTGACAAGGAGAATACATTCGACAGTTTCAATAGAATGCATATGATTTGGATAGATAGAATTTGAGGTAGAAGCATAGAAGAGGTTGGGGTCCGATCACATTCACTTAGATCAAAATATTCAAGCAAGAAGTCATAGCTATAAGTGAATGCTGTAGAGGATAGAACACAAATATATGTATATATCAGAATGAGACCAAATCAACATGACGAAGATAAATATGAGGACAAATCAATGTTGAAGACAAACCAAATGCGAAGACTTTGCAAATGTAACACCAAATGAAACACTTCAAACAAAAGTTTGGTGGTGGCGTTACCCACCGTATAGGAAGTATTAGACCCAGACACGGCGCACAATTATCGTGGCGCTCCGAAGTCAAATTCCACATTAATGTATTCACACTTAGAGTGTATGTCTTCATTGATTGAAGAGATACCTTACTTTGTGTGTTGCACATCTAAGTCATCAACATGCATAAGTGTTAGGATGTGTGTCCAATTACAGGACATTTGAGGATTCTAAGATACTTAGCTCACATCGCAACTTGCAAAACCTTTTCTCATCCAAGGGCTTTGTGAAGATATCTGCCAATTGCTCTTCAGTGTTGACGTGAATGATATCAATATCTTCCTTCATCACATGATCTCTGAGAAAGTGATGACAAATTTCAATGTGCTTTGTCTTCGAGTGCTGAACTGGGTTGTTGGCAATCTTGATGGCGCTTTCATTGTCGCAGTAGAGTGGTACTTGCTTCAGATGGATGCCATAGTCCTTGAGTGTTTGCTTCATCCATAGAAGCTGAGTGCAGCAAGATCCAGCAGCGATGTATTCAGATTCAGCAGTGGATAGAGACACACAGTTCTGCTTCTTTGAAGACCAACAGACAAGTGATCGTCCCAGAAAGTGACATGCGCCTGATGTAGACTTGCGATCCACCTTGTCACCAGCATAATCAACATCCAAGAACCAACTAGATCAAACTCTGAGCCCTTTGGATACCATAATCCTAGTGTTGGGGTGTAAGCCAAATATCGAAGAATTTGCTTCACAGCTAAGTGATGCGATTCCTTTGGTGTCGCTTGGAATCGGGCACACATGCAAACACTAAGCATGATATCAGGCCTAGATGCACATAAATAAAGTAAAGAACCAGTCATGGAGCGGTATACCTTTTGATCGAACTCTTTACCATTGGCGTCGGGACTCAGATGACTTTTGGTTGGCATTGGCGTCGTGTAACCTTTGCAGTCTTCCAAACTTCTTCAGGCAGTCTTTGAGGTATTTCTCTTGAGATATGAAGATGCCGTTGCTTTGCTGACGAATTTGAAGACCAAGGAAGAACTTCAGCTCACCCATCATGGACATATGATATTGCTCTTGCATCATGTGTCCAAACTCATCACTGTATCTCTTGTCAATGCAGTCGAAGATAATGTCATCCACATAGATTTGGCACACAAATAGTTCTCCATCATATGTCTTCGTGAAGAGTGTAGGATCTAGAGAACCAAGTTTGAAGCCTTTGCTCTTCAGGAAGTCTTTGAGTGTGTCATACCAAGCACGAGGGGCTTGTTTGAGGCCATACAGTGCCTTGTTGAGCTTGTATACCATATTAGGATGTTTTGGATCTTCAAAGCCAGGTGGTTGTGCAACATACACTTCTTCTTCAATCTTGCCATTGAGAAAGGCACTCTTCACATCCATTTGATACAGAAGGATGTTGTGATGGTTGGCATAGGCTAGCAGTATGCGAATGGCTTCAAGCCTAGCCACCGGAGCAAATGTTTCATCGAAGTCAATCCCTTCAACTTGAGTGTATCCTTGGGCAACAAGACGAGCCTTGTTTCTGACAACTTGACCATGCTCATCTTGCTTGTTGCGATATATCCATTTGGTGCCTATGATGTTGTACTTGCGAGGATCAGGACGCTTGACCAATTCCCATACATTGTTCAGCTCGAACTGTTGAAGCTCTTCTTGCATAGCTTGAATCCATTCAGGTTCCATGAAGGCTTCAGCAACTTCTTGGGTTCAGATATTGAGACAAATGCAAAGTGCCCACAGAAATTTGGTAGCTGTGTTGCTCTTGAACGAGTGAGTGGACCAGGTGCATTTTTGCCGTCGATTATCTTCTCAATCTGTACTTATTTGCAACACGAGGGTGAACTAGACGAAGATTTTGCTCTTGCTGATCATTTTCTTCATTTTGAGCATTGGCATCAGGTTGAGTATTGTCTTCAGGTTGATTAGGTGCAGAAATGATAAATTCCTCTTCAGCCTGTGCTTCAGAAGGTATGATTTCTCCAGTTCCCATAAACTTGATGGATTCACTAGGTGTAACTTCATCTAGCACATTTGGCAGGTGCTCTCTTTGCGAGCCGTTAGTCTCATCAAACCGCACATCTATAGTTTCAACCACTTTATAGTGAAAGAGGTTGAAGACTCTGTAGGAGTGTGCTTTCTTTGGCAGGTGCTCTCGTTGCGAGCCGTTAGTCTCATCGAACCGCACATCTATAGTTTCAATCTTCATGTGCTTTCGGTGCAAATTTTGAAGTGTGATGTGGATCCTTGATCCAGCACCTAGCACCAAATACTCTGAAGTAACTGACGTTTGGCTTCTTACCAGTTAGGAGCTCATAGGATGTCTTCTTCAGAAGCTTGTGAAGATAAACACGGTTGATGACATGGCATGCAGTATCAATGGCTTCGGGCTAGAACTTCCTCGGTGTCTTGTATTCATCAAGCATCGTCTGAGCCATCTCAATGAGTGTCCTGTTCTTGCGCTCCACGATGCCATTCTGCTGAGGTGTGTATGGAGCAGAGAACTCATGAGTGATGCCTAATGTATCAAGGTAAAGATCGAGGCCTGTGTTCTTGAACTATGTGCCGTTGTCACTTCTGATGTGCTTGATCTTGATGCCGTAGTTCGTCATGGCACGATTTGCGAAGCGTCTGAAGACATCCTGCACTTCATTCTTGTAGAGGATTATATGCACCCATGTATATCTTGAATAATCATCAACAATGATGAAGCCATAGAGGCAAGCAGTAGTAGAAAGAGTAGAGTAGTGAGTAGGGCCAAATAAGTCCATGTGTAGCAGCTCGAAGGGTTGAGATGCCGTCATGATTGTCTTCGAGGGATGCTTGGCCCTAGTCATCTTTCCAGCTTCGCAGGCACCACACAGATGATCTTTCTTGAACTTGACGCCCCCGATGCCTACGACGTGTTTCTTCTTAGCGAGAGTGTACAAGTTCCTCATGCCAGCATGCCCTAGCCTCCGATGCCAGAACCAACACTCTGAAGCTTTTGCTAGAAGACATACTGTCGGTGTCAAACCCGGAGGATCTCGGGTAGGGGGTCCCGAGCTGTGCGTCTGAGGCGGATGGTAACAGGAGGCGGGGGACACAATGTTTACCCAGGTTCGGGCCCTCTCGATGGAGGTAATACCCTACTTCCTGCTTGATTGATCTTGATGATATGAGTATTACAAGAGTTGATCTACCACGAGATCGTAGAGGCTAAACCCTAGAAGCTAGCCTATGGTTATGATTGTTCTTGTCCTATGGACTAAACCCTCCGGTTTATATAGACACCGGAGGGGGCTAGGGTTACACAGAGTCGGTTACAAGGGAGGAGATCTACATATCCGTATTGCCAAGCTTGCCTTCCACGCAAAGGAGAGTCCCATCCGAACACGGGACGAAGTCTTCAATCTTGTATCTTCATAGTCCAACAGTCCGGCAAAAGTATAGAGTCCGGCAGTCCGAGGACCCCCTAATCCAGGACTCCCTCAGTAGCCCCTGAACCAGGCTTCAATGACGATGAGTCCGGCGCGCAGATTGTCTTCGGCATTGGAAGGCGGGTTCCTCCTCCGAATTCTCCATAGAAGATTTTGAACACAAGGATCGTGTCCGGCTCTGGAAAATAAATTCCACATACCACCGTAGAGAGTATAATATTTCCACAAATCTATTCTGCTGACAAGCTTCATAGCATGACATCACGCCACGGCCCGGCCATTATTCGAACCGTTTTTCTCAACCAGCTACTGCACATATTGCGAGGCGGTTTTCTTGGCACGTCTTGTCGAAGCAGAGATCGTGTCCCCTTATCACGGGATTCTCATCAATACAGGTGTGGGTAACCCAACCGCGCCATCAATCACGGCGCTTGGGGAATAGGTGAGTTTACCAGGCAAGTGGGGAGGCACAGAATCCCTGCTGCCTTTATGAGGGGATAAGGACTCCCTTTCGCACCCACGCTTTCTTCTTCCCGATCCATTCCCCTTCGCTCGAGCTCCAGTGCCCAAGCGTTCATATTCTCTGCCCACAAAGGCCTTCCGAAAATGTCCGAATCCGGAGCAGGAGGCAAGTGGATGGCCTCTACCATCCGGGAGAAGGATATCAAAAAGCTTCGGGAGGCCGGGTATCTTGCCAAGAAAATCAGCCACCGTCTCCCGACGGCGGGACAGATCGTCCCTACTCCGGAACCCCACGAGAGGGTTGTATTCCTCCCTCACTTTGTCCGCGGGCTAGGGTTTCCCCTCCACCCGTTCGTTCGCGGCATCATGTATTATTATGGGATCGATCTTCACGATCTGTCCCCTAATTCCTTCCTCAACATCTCGACATTCATTGTTGTGTGCGAGGCTTTTCTCCGCATCTCGCCACACTTCGGCTTATGGCTGAAGATTTTTAATGTGAAGCCCAAGGTAGTGGGCGGCGAGCACGCCGAGTGCGGGGGCGCTATGGTGAGCAAGATGCCCAACGTCACATGGCCAACATGCACCTTTGACGATTCCGTCAAGGAGTGGCAACAGTAGTGGTTTTACATCACTGAGCCGTGCGGCACGGAATGGGCCGCTACTCCCGAGTTTCGGTCCGGAGTCCCTCTACGGCTTACATCCTGGGTCAAGAAGGGCCTGAACTGGTCTTCGTCCGACGAATTGTTGGTGCTCCAGACGCGCGTTAAAGATATGGAAGGCAAGAACATTGAACTTGTCAACGTAGTCTAGGTGATGTTAGTTCGCCGGATCCTGCCTTGTCAACACCGGACTTGCAATCTATGGGAATTCGATCCGGCCAAGCACCAAACCCTGCGAGAGTTTTTTGGCTCCTCACACAAAGACATCTGGAAGGTGCTTTTCAAGTCCAGCAAATCATGGCCGGACTCCGCCGAAGACCGCGGGTACCAACTGTCCCGCCTTGCAAGTTTTGTAAGTCATCATACTTTTTATCCGCATAACCCAAAGGAAGCGCTTAATGTGTTTTCTACAACTCTCCTGGGGCTGGACGAAGAAGGCGGAGCAGATCCATTGTCCGGCCCCGCTGCCCGAAGAACCGACCGTCCCACTTCTGACGAAGATGCTGGTCCCGGCGCCTTACAAGGTGCCGAAGAAGACGGCCGAGAAGGAGGCCAAAAAGACTCGGGGCGGCCTTCATCGCCGTGGCACTTCGGACACAATATCCGAAGGCTCTAATGCCCGTTCCGCCTCCGAAGAGGACGAGGAGGAGGAGGAAGATGATTCCCCCGCAGGGGGAAGAAAGAAGTGGACGGCCTCCGCACACTTGGAGGCCGAGTCGCCTAAAAGGGGAAAAGCTCCTCTTCCGGAGGAGTCCACTGCCGCCGCCGACAGCGGCCCAATGTGGGATCCCAGGGCCCAGCCCCTGGTGAACTCGTGAGTATATCAAATCTGAGTACGTTTATGCGTCCAGACTCATCATGGCATAGTATTTTAACCTGAACCATATTTTTTGTAGTCCGGCGAGGTCCCGTACCAAACAATCCTCATTAGAGGATTCGCTGAGCTCGGATGCTATGGAGAGCGGGACGCCCCCGAAGCCCCCTTCCTCCAAACAGGTGAATAACACCGAGGCTTCGTCCCAGAAGGACCCCGGCCAAGGAGGAGAGGAAAAGACCGTGAAGGCGGCGCCTGGAGGTCAAACTTCAGGGGCCGGACACATGGGGGAGAAAATTCCCATGGGAGCTGACGGCGGGGGCCATCTTGAATTTGGCTCCTAGCCGGATGCAATTCCGGAGACCAATGCGGCTCCAGAATCAAGCAGGCAGCCTCTCTCAGCTGGGGGGGGGGCGTGCTTGTTCCACCGGCAACCTCTGTCCAACCAGAGGTGTCAGATGCTTTGTTGGTGGCGCTGAAGAGCGCCTCCATCGTTGATGAACACCGTGCCCTTATGGGTGCGGTGATTGAGAAGATTCAGTCTGCTGAGAGTGGACTGAATGAAGCCTGTATCAGCCTTATAAAAGGTTTTGAGGTATGTTTTATGAGGTTTAGAAGAGTGTCATGGTATGGATAGTAGCCCCTGATACACTGTTCGGTGAAAGAAAGAACCGGACAGAGGATCAAATTTATGTTCGCAGGAAGACTCATTTGATGACATCTATCTCTCTTCTGTTATAAGCAGGCGTCTGTAGCAGCTGCTGCCTCTCATACTGCGGAGGTCTCCAGACGGAATCAAAGTCTAGAGCGGGCCGAAGAAGAACTTGGCTAGTTGAAAATGCAGCTAGGAGATAAACAAGGTATGTGCAAGTCTTGTTCGCGTTTATTGCGAATGCATTTTCAGTATGATAAAATATGTTTCATGATTTGCGCTAGGGATGATGACCGAAGTCGAGGCTCTTAAGAAGGCTGTGGCCGAGGCCGAGAAAAAGGCAGCCGTAGAGCAGGCTCTTCGTGAGAAGCACGAGGCCAGGGTTATTGAAGCTGAGCAGGAGGTTCAAGAGGCCGTGAAGAAATGCGAGAATTTGGAGCAGAGTTTGACGGAGAAAGAATCCGAACTCACCAAGGCTCATCAGGCCACGAGCGATGCCCGGGGGGAAACCCAAAGCACCCTGCAGGGGATCCAAGAGGCGAGGAAGATCGCGGCGGGTAAGGCTTCTTCCATGTAAAGCAAGTATTTGAGGAGAAAATTACGTTTCTAATTTTGAATTCGGATTTCTCAGGGGTATTTGCCGAGCTGCCCCGCAGCATATCGGATGCCGCCCAATTCTACAGAGCCGAAGAAAGGAACACTATGGATAAGCTCTTCTGATCGCAGTATTTGGCACCAAATTATCTGGTGCCTTTTGTCGATCAACTGAAACAGCTGATCGAACTGCATAAGGCGGCGGAACTAGCCATGAAGGATCTGATTATCCGGCTATGGCCCGCCGAGCCGATTCCCAGCAGCTACTTCGGACTCGTGAAGCGGCTTGTGAGTGCCTGCCCTCGATTTGATGTCATCAAGCGGTCGATCTATATAGAGGGTGCGCGAATGGCCTTCGCCCGCGCAAAGGTGCACTGGGGGAAGATGGATGCTGAAAAGCTGATGACCGAAGGACCGCCAGAGGGGAAGGAGCACTGCAAGCCCGAATTATATTATGAGAGTGTCCTGAAAGGATCCTACCTTGCAGCAGAGCTATGTATCAAGGACATTATATTTCCATGAATGCAAATCGTGTTGTCCTTTGTAATGTTTGAACAAGGTCATTTATATTATTTATTGCCTGTTATATAAAAGTTTATCCTCCTGCGCGACAGTTTTATATATTAATCCTGAGAGTTGGCCAGTCGTCGGCTTCTGCCCCCACGTAAGAAGTACGGGGGTGTTCGGGATAAACCTGATCACTCTTTATCCCAGTTTTGGGTCCTTCGAAGGAGGTGTTCAGCACAACGAACCAGGTAATCGGACTATAGGGCTTTATCGCTCTCACTTAGCCATAGGAGCTTTAGGAAGGTAGGCGCAGCCCCTGGTGTTCGGAAGACCGCACAAGGGGCTCTATAAGCACCTGATCGGAAGAAAAACCGATCCATCGCACGCTGCATTGGTTATGGCATTATGCGGGAGAAATCCTTAAAGATTTTACAACCTCTCGAACAGCTGACCAGCTCTCGCCGTATCATGACAGTCAGTTTTCGGCTTTCTCTACTGAGGTGCTCGTCCGGAAGAACTGGGACACAATCGCAGTAGTTCTCCCAGTGCTACCTTAGCCGATATAGCGGAACGTAAGGTACCAAAATGTGGGAGCTGGGCAAACCCAACTATTGACCCAAGACATGATTCGGAGCTGATGCATATAATGCTATAGGTTCGGGGTGCCGAACTTCCGTGAAGGTGTTCGGACTTTATTGCCGTATTATGGGTAAAATAAAGCCCCTGGCATATTTGAAGGTATATCGCGGCGTATGGATGCCACTTGACAAAAGAATTTTAATAATAAATAACAGCATATAAGCGTCATATGAATCCACATGTTGTATTTGAATAGTACGTCGATGCGTATGAGTACAGGTAATGATAAAAAGGAAATATGACTGTGGAACCTGCTGAGACCAGGGGGAAGAAGCTGTGTGCGGATCCGGAGTATAGTAGGATGGTCATCGCGAGGAATATCTAAGGATCCCCCTGCACGTTTGAGCTGCCTCCATATCGCCTGTCCTGGTCAGCGCAGAGGTGAACCCGCAAAGGAAATGTAAGAAATGTTTGTTTGCCGGAGAGCGGTTGAGCCGCTGTGTGCGGCCTGTCCTGGCTTTCGCCGGAGTGTTTAATTGAGCTCCGGACAAGCCGGGCTATCCTACCGCGAAGTAGTTCAGAGTCCTTTGGCGGTGTCTGGGAGCCTGGCCATCGACTCGAGGTTTGGCTGCAAGGTACTGTTCGTTGCTTCTGCTGTTAAGGCAGCGGTGTACTCGGTGGTGCCGAAGGAAAGTTCGGCCTTGCCATTAACCGTGATGATGCCGCGTGGACCGGGCATCTTGAGCTTACGGTAGGCATAATGTGGCACCACGTTGAATCGAGCAAACGCAGTTCTTCCGAGTAATGCCTGATAATCACTGCAGAAAGGGATGATTTCGAAGATTAACTCTTCGGTACGGTAATTGTCTGGTGATCCGAAGACTACCTCAAGGGCGATGGAGCATGTACAGCTGGCTTCCAGACCTGGTATAATGCCTCTGAAAGTGGCTTTAGTGGGTTTGATCACCGAATGATTGATGCCCATCTTGCGCACTGTGTCCTGGTAAAGCAGGTTTAGACTGCTGCCTCTGTCCATAAGGACTCATGTGAGGTGGAACCTGTCAATTATTGGGTCGAGGACTAGTGCGGCTGGATTGCCCTGATTGACGTTAACCGGACGATCCGTGCGGTTGAAGGTGACCGGCCCTAGTTTATATTGTGGGGCGACTAGTTCTGTTAAGTCGGCATCCCTAAGGGTGCGTATCCGGTCCGGTTGGGAATTTGGGTGGTGTTTACCACGTTCACCGTTTGGATTTGCGGGGGAAATTTCTTTTGCCCTCCTGTGTTCGGTGATCTGGGCTCTTCGTCGCCATCATCGCTTTGAGACCCCCCGTCTTTGTTTTTGGCGCCTGCCCTGCCGGCTTGTTTGAAGACTCAGCATTCTCTGTTGGTATGGGTGGCTGGCGTTCCTGGGGTGCCATGAATTTGGCATTGGCGGTCGAGTATGCGGTCCAGAATGGACGGACCCGAACTGTTATTTTTGAGTGGCCCTTTCCGCTGACCGGACTTAGAGCCACTAAATCCAGCATTAACTACCGTATCTTCGGCGTTTTCACCATGTTTACGGCGCTTGTGTTTGTTGCGCCGGGGTTTGCCGTTGCTTGCTGTGTTGTTGATACGGGCCAACCAGCTATCTTCGCCCACACAAAAGCGGGTTATAAGTGTCGTGAGGGCTGCCATGGATTTTGGCTTCTCTTGGCCGAGATGTCGGGCGAGCCACTCATCATGGATGTTATGTTTAAAGGCCGCTAGGGCTTCGGCATCCGGACAGTCGACAATTTGGTTCTTTTTAGTTAGGAACCGAGTCCAGAATTTCCTAGCTAACTCTCCGGGCTGTTGTGTTATGTGACTTCAATCGACAGCATCCGGTGGTCGCACGTAAGTGCCCTGGAAGTTGTCCAGGAATGCATCTGCCAGGTTCTCCCAACTTCCGATGGAATTTGCCGGCAAGCTATTCAGCCAATGCCGAGCCGGCCCTTTGAGTTTTAGTGGGAGATACTTGAGCGTGTAGATCATCTCCGCGGGCCATATGAATGTGGAGGAAGAAATCCTCTATCCATACCACGGGGTCTGTAGTGCCATCATATGATTCAATGTTCACGGGTTTAAACCCTTCTGGGAATTCATGATCCATTACTTCATCAGTGAAGCATAGGGGGTGTGCGGCGCCTCTGTGCCGGGCTATATCACGACGCAGTTGATACGAGTCTTGTCTGCTGTATTCGGCCCGGCCAGATTGTTAGTATATCCGGCGCGACGGTCATCGTCACGCGTTGGGGGGCGCCCTCGTGATCCGTAGATTGATCTTTTATGTCCTGCTTTATTTTTCAATACGTCTCGCAGGTCCTGCGTGTTAACCCGGGCCTTGGTGTGTTTGTTTGGATGGCGACGGGGTGCAGGCTGGACTTCGGGCTGATATGCTACTCTGTCTCGGCCACGAGGTGGCCGATCAGCCGCATCATACGCTGGTAATGTAGGTTTTAATGCTTCCTCCTCGAGTTGGGGTAGCAACCTGTGCTTTGGGTAGTTGTTGGTAGGGCGTTCGAGTTCGTATTCCTCGGTCGCTAGGACCTCCGTCCATCTATCTGCTAGCAGATCTTGATCAGCTCGAAGTTGTTGTTGCTTTTTCTTCAGGCTATTTGCTGTGGCTATGGGCCGGCGCTTGAAGCGCTCCTGTTCGACGGGATCCTCAGGCACAATAAATTCTTCATCACCGAGGCTCACCTCGTCTTCAGAGAGAGGCATGTAATTGTCATCCTCTGATTCTCCGTCTGCTGCCTGTTCCTGAGGGCTAGCTTGTCCATCCTCCCGCTCGAAGCCTGGCTGGAGGGGATTATCTTCGTCTTTGGCATTATCTGCAGCGTTATTGTCTCTTGTGCCGGTATCGCTGCTTTTGTTATGGCGGGGCTTAGAGCGGCGCCGCTGACGCCGGTGCTTGGTTTGCTTCTCGGAGGGATTATCCTCCGTTGCCTTATCGCCATCGCCTTCTTTGGGGGTGTCCTGCATGTATATATCATATGATGAGGTGGCAGTCCAGCGCCCTGTGGGCGGTGGTTCTTCGTCTCCTGCATCGTCATCCATACCGTCGATGTCTTCGGAGCCGAAATCGAGCATGTCGGTTAAGTCGTCGACAGTGGCTATTAGGTGGGTGGTGGGTGGGGAACAAATTTCTTCGTCGTCCGCTTCCCACTCAGGCTGGACATAGTTTGGCCAAGGGTCTCCTGACAAGGAGAGAGACCTTAATGAGTTTAGCACGTCGCCCAGTGGTGAGTGCTGAAAGATATCCGCGGAGGAAAACTCCATGATCGGTGCCCAATCAGATTCGATAGGCACGGACGCAGGCGGTTCGGAGCCCGTGGCCGGGGACGAATCCAAGTTTCCGGCAACACGGGTCTCATAAGAGGTGAAGTCAGTATCCGTCTCTATCGCCGTTGAGTGTGCGGTCTCCATGGCGGGGTCTATCCACCCGTCCTCGGATGGCACGATCTGCTCCGGATTGAGGGCCGGAGTAGCCGCATATGTGATCTCCTGAACACTGTCCGACGACAGAGCTAAGTCATGCTCATCATGACAGTGCGGCGGACCTGACATGGTCGAATCCGTCGAAGATCATGTCTCCGCGGATGTCGGCTGTATAGTTCAAGCTTCCAAACCTGACCTGATGGCCAGGGGCGTAGCTTTCGATCTGCTCCAGATGGCCAAGCGAGTTGGCCCGCAGTACGAAGCCGCCGAATACGAAGATTTGTCCGGGGAGGAAAACCTCACCCTGGATCGCATCGTTGTCGATGATCGAAGGAGCCATCAAGCCTTTATCACGACGGCATAGTGGAACTCTCAATGAAAGCACCAATGTCGGTGTCAAAACCGGCGGATCTCGGGTAGGGGGTCCCGAACTGTGCGTCAAGGCGGATGGTAACAGGAGGCGGGGGACACAATGTTTACCCAGGTTTGGGCCCTCTCGATGGAGGTAATACCCTACTTCCTGCTTGATTGATCTTGATGATATGAGTATTGCAAAAGTTGATCTACCACAAGATCGTAGAGGCTAAACCCTAGAAGCTAGCCTATGGTTATGATTGTTCTTGTCCTACGGACTAAACCCTCTGGTTTATATAGACACCGGAGGGGGCTAGGGTTACACAGGGTCGGTTACAAGGGAGGAGATCTACATATCCGTATTTCCAAGCTTGCCTTCCACGCAAAGGAGAGTCCCATCCGAACACGGGACGAAGTCTTCAATCTTGTATCTTCATAGTCCAACAGTCCGACAAAAGTATAGAGTCCGGTAGTCCGAGGACCCCCTAATCCAGGACTCCCTCACATACGGCCAACTGTGGTCCTGCTGAGAAATCTACCATATATAGATCATCCTTCCGGTACCCTTCAAAGACTAGAGACTTGTCAGATTCCATTAGTACAAGGCAACTATATTTCCAAATATCACAATCATGTTGAAATCACAAAGCATTGAGACATACATTAAGTTGAAACCAAGGGATTCAACAAGCATCACTTTATCCATGTGCTGATCCTTTGAAATTGCAACTCTACCTAGACCCAATATCTTGCTTTTACCAGTGTCAGCAAATGTGATGTGACTCTTGTCAGATGGACGTAAGGTTGCGTCCATGAGAAGACTTCGATCACCAGTCATGTGATTAGTGCATCCACTGTCCATAATCCATTCTAAAGCATTTGGTGTCATACCCTACAGTATAGTTAGGGGGATAGGCTTCACCAAGAGTATTGTGAAGCATAAAGATTTGACGGACAAGAGGATTATCAAAGCTCATATCAAGGTTAGGACTGATAGGATGATTGGCAAGCGATTTAGGAACACAATACATAATAAGACCATTTGGGCATTTTATCTTGCGCCCCACAAGATGTTTTAGGTCCCCAGCATAAGCATCGGACGCCTTTGATTTTCGGCTGGAGACCTTTCCCTGCAAAAGAAAGTTAATTTTTCTTAACCACCCACATCTTCAGGGGTGGCTTAGAAGCAACGAGTATAAGTGCAACATATGAGAACTTCAGCTTTGAAGCCCTAGCAAACAACCTTGCAGGAGGTGAATAATACTCATTTGAATAAGCAGAATAGTTCTTAGTCTTATGAACATAGCGGTTTGATGAAACGCGCTCATATTCATAAGTCTGATTATGATTTCCCTGCAAAACATTGGCGTTAGGGTGACTCTTGTGAGTCCTCTGCCTGTATGAAGCCTTTGGACCATATGAAGCCTTTGGTCTGGGGTTTGTCTTCTTCCCTTGTGGTGTCATGATGACATTCACAGGAAGATTCTCAAGACACCTTTTGGGCACCCAGATCTTCTTCATAGGTGATCCATTCCTGCAGTTAGTACCAATATACCTGGCAAATACTTCACCATTCTGATTCTTAAACAGTTTATAGTTTGCATCAAGGGATTCATCAATGATAATCGGGTTAGCACAAGTGAAGCCAGATAAGGTGGATGGGTCCACTGAAGGTCCCTTTGCAGCAACCCATGTGGTTTTGGGGTACTGCTCAGGCTTCCAGTAAGAACCATCAACATTCATTTTCCTCTCGAACCCAACACCCTCTTTCCTAGGGTTTCGGTTCAGAATCTGATTTCTGAGGACATCACATAGTGTCTGATGCCCTTTGAGACTTTTGTACATCCCAGTCTCAAGCAATGTCTTCAACCTAGCATTTTCATCAGCAATAGTAGTGGTATCCTTAGCAGAGGGTTTAATTTCCACATCAGCAGTTGAAGATATTGTGACAGTAGCAGCAGTAGAACATTCAGCAACAGAAGTAGCGTTATCACGCTCAAGGCATTTTAGACATGGTGGTTCAAATCCTTCCTGAGCGGGACTGATCTATTGAGCGCGAAGTGACTCGTTCTCTTTTTGAAGATCTTCATGAACTGCTCTCAATTTCTCAAGTTCTTGCTTCCTTTGAAGATAATTATAGGAAAGCTTTTCATGATCCCCAAAACTGCAGTCAGATCTTCTTCAGATGAGGAAAAAGCCTTTGCCTTCAAAGCGTGAGTTCGGCCATAGTTGGGACCATAGATGTCTCTTTTCTCAGATAGCTGAAACTCATGTGTGTTGAGCCTCTCAAGTATGTCAGACGGATCGAGTGTCTTAAAGTCAGGGCGTTCTTGAATCATCAGGGCTAGGGTGTCAAATGAGCTGTCAAGTGATCTCAGGAGTGTCTTGACGATTTCATGCTTGGTGATCTCAGTGGCGCCTAGAGCATGAAGCTCATTTGTGATATGAGTAAGGCGATCAAATGTGAGCTGGACGTTCTCATTGTCGTGTCTCTTGAAGCGGTTGAAGAGGTTGCGAAGAACACTGATCCTTGAGTCTCTCTGGGTTGAGACGCCTTCGTTGACCTTGGAGAGCCAGTCCCAGACTAGCTTCGACGTTTCCAGAGCACTCACACGGCCATACTGTCCTTTGGTCAGATGACCACAGATGATGTTCTTGGCAGTAGAATCCAGTTGAATGATGTAACGCCCCGGATCTTATGCGCCAGGTGTCTGTGAGTTATTCGCCGTCCTTGCCTTGTCATTTGCTTGCGTGTTGCATTTTTCCATGTCATCATCTGCATTTCATATCATGTCATCATGTGCATCGCTTTTGCATACGTGTTCGTCTCATGCATCCGAGCATTTTCCCCGTTGTCCGTTTTGCAATCCGGCACTCCGTTGTCACCCGGCGCCCCCTCTTGTCTTCTTTTCGTGTGCGGGTATTGAACGTTCTCGGAATGGACCGAGTCTTGCCAAGTGGCCTTGGTATACCACCGGGAGACCACCGGTCAAGTTTCGTTCCATTTGGAGGTCGTTCGGTACTCCAACGGTTAACCGGGTAACCGTAAAGTCCGTTTGTGTGTTGCAGCAAAACCCCCTTCTAACAGCCCCAGAACCCCTCTAAGTCTCCGCCATGTTCTCGGTCGTTCGATCACGATCACGTGGGCGAAAACCGCACCCCGTTTGGACTCTCCTAGCTCCCTCTACCTATTTAAACACCTTCCCCATCCAAAATCGCAGTCCAAACCCTAATTGTCCTCCCCCACCGCGCCGGACATGTCCGTCCCGGACCGGACGCAGTCGCGCCGCCGCTCCCAGCCAGTGGCGTCGCGCCACGTCAGCCCCGCCGGTCCTCTCTCTCTCCTCCCGCCGCCGCGGCCCGCGGAGCCCATCCGGGGCCCGCGCGGGCCCGAGCCGCCGCCGCCGCCCCGAGGCGCTCGCCTCCCCGCGCGCCCGCTCCTCCCCTCCGGCGCCCCGCGCCTCCGTCGCCCGCTCGCCGGCCGCCGCCGTCTGCCGTCGCCAGCGCCGCCCCGCCGAGCCCCGCCGGCGCCGCGCCACCCCGCCTCCGCCGCCCGTGCCACGGCGTCTCGCCGGCCGGAGCCCGAGCTCCTCCGGCCTTCTCCCTCCTCGCCCCGCCGGCGCGCCTCTGCCGCCGTCCGCCGGCACGAGCTCGATCTGGATCCAAACCCGCGTGCGTTGACTTTCTCTACCCCCCCGAATTCTCCAAGTCCCCAGTATTTCATAATATGTGTGCAAGTTTGACCTGCCATAACTCTCTGCATGTAGCTCCGTTTCGCGCGTGTAATATGTCAAATTGTTCGCCTCGTGATGTTCTACATTTTGTTCAATTGCATTATGTTCATTAGAGGTCATCTTGATGCCCTAATCATCGTTGCAAGAGTGCTAGTTGCTGTTATCTGCTGTCTATTATCAGAACTTGGTGATTTGTTATTTTTGTTGGTTTTAATCTGTGCATCTTATGGGCATGATCTCTACACGTGTTTTGTTTTATTCCATGCCATCTTTCCAGAGGTGTATGACATGTATTTTTGTGATCTCCGTGGTGATTAGCACAAGCATGCAAACTAGGCTTCGTAATGTTTCTCATTTCAGGGACTTAGTGTTTTCTCCAAGTCTTTGTCTGCTGTTATTTTGTTGCCTTGTAAACTTGATGCTACGGAGAGATCCATGCATATTTTGGAGATGTTCAGTAAGGATGTTTTGTAGCTATTGTTGTAATTGATCCATTCCTGCCCTTGTTTGCAATTATGGAGTGCCATAGAATGACTCAATCTTGCTCTAATTTTGCTATAATTCTGGCAGATTGTTTACGTGTTATTCAATTTTGCCAAGCTTGTTGTAGTTGTTCCATACATGCTATGTATTTACTCTTGCCATGGATAGCTTCATAAACATGCCTTCTTGCTGTAGGTATGCTTGTTTTGTCATGCATTGCTTTGTGGTGAGTGCATCAAGCTCACCAAGATGCCTTCATATTATTGCTTCTGCCATGCTCTGTTTTCTGCTAAGTCTGAAACCTGATAACGAAACTTGCTATGTTTACATGCTTGCCATCATATCTTCTGGTCCTTTTTAGCTTATGGTCAGTACGGGACATTTGTTACATGCTTTGAGTAGATTCCTGCCATGCCTTGTGTTGCCATGTTAAGTTCCTGCAGAATGTTGATTTCGTGCTCTGAACATTGCTACCTGATGTTATTTCTGTCATGTCCAGTAATTCTGCCAAGTCTGTGAACCTGTTATTATCTGCAATCTTGCCATGTCCTTTTGAGCATGTTCTATTGATTTCTGGTGATAGCTCAGTGTTCATGTTTTGTTGTGCTTTACCTGTACATCATGTCCATGCCTTTTGTTTTCATGTTGAGTTGCTGTAGCATATCGTTTTGATGCTTGCATTATGCCTAGTTGTTGTTTTCGTCAGATTGTTGTTATATCTTGTTTGGAGTGTATGTGTTGCACCGTTGCTCCGTTTTGAGCATGATCTATATAAAACTTGCTTAGATTTGCATGTAGTTTCATATTATCATGTTGCATCCTTGTTTTGAGGTGTTTGCTTGATGTTTGTATGCATTTTGCATCAATGCCATGTTTAACTTGTTTTGCTCATATCTTCTAGGCCGTAGCTCCGAATCTAATGAACTTTATATGTAACTTGACTAGAATTTCGTGTAGATCATTATGGTGCATCTTAACTTGCTGTTTAACAACTTGAACATAAGGTGTTTTCAGTTCTGGACCAATTTCGAAATTTGCATATGAGGACTTACCGGAATTGTTATATGTTGTTTCCGGCCTCATTTAAACTTGCTTTGATGTGTTGTTCTTGTGTGCATCATCTCTTGCCATGAGTAGCTTCATATAGCCTTGTCATGCATCATACTTGGTTGAGCATCATGCCTTGTTCTTGTGTGGTGTGTTTACCTTGTTGTGTGCTTCTTCTCGATAGTTCCCGTGTCGTTGCGATCGTGAGGATTCGTTCGTCTTCGTGGCTTCATCTTCTTCATGGATTCGTTCTTCTTCCTAGCGGGATTTCAGGCAAGATGACCGTCACCTTGGATCTCATTACTATCATTGCTATGCTAGTTGCTTCGTTCTATCGCTATGCTGCGCTACCTATCACTTGCTCCTCAAGCCTCCCAAATTGCCATGAACCTCTAACCCTTGTCACCCTTCCTAGCAAACCGTTGTTTGGCTATGTTACCGCTTTGCTCAGCCCCTCTTATAGCGTTGCTAGTTGCAGGTGAAGATGAAGATTGCTCCATGTTGGATTATGTTTATGTTGGGATATCACAATATCTCTTATATTATTAATGCATCTTTATACTTGGTAAAGGGTGGAAGGCTCGGCCTTACGCCTGGTGTTTTGTTCCACTCTTGCCGCCCTAGTTTCCGTCATACCGGTGTTATGTTCCTTGATTTTGCGTCCCTCACACGGTTGGGTGATTTATGGGACCCCCTTGACAGTTCGCCTTGAATAAAACTCTTCCAGCAAGGCCCAACCTTGGTTTTACCATTTGCCTAGCCTATTTCTTTTCCCTAGGGAGTCGCTCTCTCGAGGGTCATCTTATTTTACCCCCCCGGGCCAGTGCTTCTCTAAGTGTTGGTCCGAACTGAGTAGACTGCGGGGCCACCTCGCAGAAACTCGAGGTCTGGTTTTACTCGTAGGATGTCTCATTCGGTGTTGCCCTGGGAACGAGATATGCGCAGCTCCTATCGGGATGTCGGCGCATCGGGCGGCTTTGCTGGTTTTGTTTTACCATTATCGAAATGTCTTGTAACCGGGATTCCGAGACTGATCGGGTCTTCCCGGTAGAAGGAATATCCTTCGTTGGCCGTGAGAGCTTATAATGGGCTAAGTTGGGACACCCCTGCAGGGTATTATCTTTCGAAAGCCGTTCCCGCGGTTATGTGGCAGATGGGAATTTGTTAATATCCGGTTGTAGAGAACTTGACACTTGACCTTAATTAAAATGCATCAACCGCGTGTGTAGCCGTGATGGTCTCTTCTCGGCGGAGTCCGGGAAGTGAACACGGTTTCTGGGTTATGCTTGACGTAAGTAGGAGTTCAGGATCACTTCTTGATCATTGTTAGTTTCACGACCGTTCCTTTGCTTCTCTTCTCGCTCTTTTTTGCATAAGTTAGCCACCATACTTGCTTAGTCGCTGCTGCAACCTCACCACCTTATCCTTTCCTTTCCCTTTAAGCTTTGCTAGTCTTGATACCCATGGTAATGGGATTGCTGAGTCCTCGTGGCTCACAGATTACTACACCACCAGTTGCAGGTACAGGTTTTGCGATGATCATGACGCGAGAGCGAGGTCTTGTTTTGGAGTTCTTCTTCCGCTTCTTCTTCGATCAGGGGATAGGTTCCAGGTCGGCAGCCTGGGCTAGCAGGGTGGATGTCGTTTGAGTTTCTGTTTGTGTTTCTTCCGTAGTCGGATGTGGATCTTATGTATGAAGTATTGATGTATTCTTGCGGCATTTGTATGCCTTGTATGTATCCCCAAATTTTATGTAATGTTGATGTAATGATATCGACCTTGCAAAAGCGTCTTCAAGATGCGCTTCTATCCTTGGTGGGACCTTCATGTTCCTTTAGGATAGGGTCGCATCTTGGGCGTGACAAGTTGGTATCAGAGCCTCGACCGACCCTAGGAGCCCCCTTGATTGATCGTGTAGTTTGGCCGTTGTTGAGTCTAGAAGGAAAAATTTTCGGAGTCTAGTTATATCGGAGAGTAGGAATTCTTTTTACTCCTCTGCCCCTTCGTCGCCCTGGTGAGAAATCTTGACGTAGGTGTTTTGAACTATTCCTCTTCCCCTTCAAATTTTTCTTAGGATCACGTGGTTAGTTTTCGTTCGTTGTCCATCCTTTTTCTATCCGGCGCATTTCTCTTCGAGTGTTTTCGGTCCTCGTCTTCTTTTGCGAAATCAGTCCTCAGTTATTTCTCTTCCGATGTTGTTTTCCTTGTCTGAAGTTGTCCTTGTTTTTCCCACCCGCCCACCCTTCTTCTTTTCGGAACCGGAGTCTGTAATCGAGTATTCATTCTACTCGTGCGAAATCTTTGCATTCTCTCCTAAATTATTTCAACCGATGCTTTTCCCTTCAAAGATATTCGTCGATTTCCCCTTCCAAGTTGACATTGTTTTTCCCGCCCTCCCACCCTTTTATTCCCGGAGTATGAGTCTTTTTCGAGCATCAATTTCATTCGTGCAGAGTATCTTCAGTCTTTCCTCAATTATTTCAACCGGTGAATTCTCGTCTCGTTTGACATTCTTCATCTCTTTTCTGCTCCGGTGGATTCAATTCCAATTTTCGGTAGTGATTATATTCTTTCCTCGGCTCAAGTGTTTTCCATTGCTCGTTCCTCTCTCGTCCTTTAATCGTTCCGGAGTGATGAAGACATCTCAGGAGATTCGTCTGTGCTTGAATTAATTCGAGGTTGTCACCTCATTCAAATATTTTAATTGTTCCGGTGCATCATCTATCTGATCAACAGTCCTTTCTTAACGGTGTTTCTTTTAGTGGGCCCTAACCCACAGGTCTTTTCCCAGGATCTTACCTGACTCTTCTAATTTCCCGGAGCTTTTCTCAAATCCTTTTCGAAGTTTGACACAAGTATGAATTTCATCAGTCAGATGTTTCTCCAAGACCGCTTTCTAATTCTTTCATGATCGGGCCAACATTTTTCTCCCGGAGTATCTCAACAATTTTGGTGTTATCTCTCACCGTCATTCTCAAGATTTGAAGACCGAAGTAGAGTCTTCCCTAAATCTTGTCCGCTCTCCCGGAGATTCGCGGTGCTAGCTTGATGTTAGCCTATCCAATTGTTACAAGTCGTGCAATTATTTTCACCCATCCGGAGTAATTCAGGAGTTGTTTTTCCGTCTCAATTATCCGGAGGACTCCATTTCAGAATATTTTCTTCGTTCTATGTTTTTCAAATCTGTTCTCCGATTATTCTATATTCATGCCTTTTCGTTCGTCTCCTTATTCTTCCGGTGCTGCGTTCAAGTATGCTTCAATCAGCTCGCGATCTCTCCTTTCAATTGCATCTTGTTTCCCTCATGGATATTCGTGCTTTTCCTATTTTCCCGGTGAGTCATCCTCCTTCGTCAGTTAGTTTTGAATTACTACGGTGGCTCGCTCTAGATTTCTTTCCGTTGTTATCATATCTATTAATTTGTTCTTCCAAATCCTACCGGTGGTTCACGAAGATTTTCTCGAGTTTTGGCGCTATATCCCCCCCTTAATTTTTCCTACAAGAATAAGTTGAATGCAAGATCCGGCTGTCATCAATTAAATTTGATGAGGATAAGCATAACGTAATTCTTATTCTTATTTCATCGTCGCCAAGCAATTCCTTTTCTTCAGAGTTTGTTCTTGATGAATAAATTCTAGTTCCAAGTGTTTTCATCTTTTCTTTTCCGGAGTTCAAATTACTCGGCCATTTCGTCGGAACCTCCATCTCAATCATCGCAAGGCTCAGAGCTTATGCTATTCTTCCTTCTATTTTATCTCGTCATTCTTTTGTTACCGGAGTTCTTCACGGTGGCTAGACATGATTTAATTCATTCCTCAAGTGTTCATCAAGATTCTTATCGAAGGAGCTCAAGTACCTTTCCTTCTTGCTTTTCGAAGTGCAATTAAATTCTTTGTATTCTTCTGAAGTGGAGTTTTGCATTTCTTCGTTCTTCTCAGCTATCCAATCTTTTTCGTTTGTGGCGGGTTATCACCTTATTCTTGAGATGTTACCTATAAGTCCACAACAAGCTTATTCTTTTGTTGTCGAATTTCCAACAACTCCGTTAAATCCTTTCTTCTAAGGTTGCTTTCGATTTCATTCCTGGCACAAGTTGTCATTTTCTTCCCCGTTCTTCTCATTCTATTAATTCTAGTCTTCCGGAGATGTTGTGTTGTTCCTCAACTCAAGTATCATCCCATTTATCAAGTTCATGTTCTATTCTTTCCTTGTCCAGCCGGAGTGCTGCATAAATTCCTTCGTTTATTCCTTTTCGATTTTGTTCCAACCGGAGTATTTTCAAATTCAGTCTTATTCCTTGAGCTTTTGCTTCTTGTCTCACTAAACACTCCTCTTTTATTCTCGAGTGTTCTTGACTTTGTTCATACTCACTGTTTTGTTCTTATTTCACCTCATCTTCTTTCCCTTCCGTCTCGGTCCTAAGATCTCGGGACGAGATCTCTTGTTAGTGGAGGAGTGTTGTAACGCCCCGGATCTGATGTGCCAGGTGTCTGCGAGTTATTCGCCGTCCTTGCCTTGTCATTTGCTTGCGTGTTGCATTTTGCCATGTCATCATCTGCATTTCATATCATGTCATCATGTGCATCGCTTTTGCATACGTGTTCGTCTCATGCATCCGAGCATTTTCCCCGTTGTCCGTTTTGCAATCCGGCACTCCGTTCTCACCCGGCGCCCCCTCTTGTCTTCTTTTCGTGTGCGGGTGTTGAACGTTCTCGGAATGGACCGAGTCTTGCCAAGTGGCCTTGGTATACCACCGGGAGACCACTGGTCAAGTTTCGTTCCATTTGGAGGTCGTTTGGTACTCCAACGGTTAACCGGGTAACCGCAATGTCCGTTTGTGTGTTGCAGCAAAACCCCCCTTCTAACAGCCCCAGAACCCCTCTAAGTCTCCGCCATGTTCTCGGTCGTTCGATCACGATCGCGTGGGCGAAAACCGCACCCCGTTTGGACTCTCCTAGCTCCCTCTACCTATTTAAACACCTTCCCCATCCAAAATCGCAGTCCAAACCCTAATTGTCCTCCCCCACCGCGCCGGACATGTCCGTCCCGGACCGGACGCAGTCGCGCCGCCGCTCCCGGCCAGTGGCGTCGCACCACGTCAGCCCCGCCGGTCCTCTCTCTCTCCTCCCGCCGCCGCGGCCCGCGGAGCCCATCCGGGGCCCGCGCGGGCCCGAGCCGCCGCCGCCCCGAGGCGCTCGCCTCCCCGCGCGCCCGCTCCTCCCCTCCGGCGCCCGCGCCTCCGTCGCCCACTCGCCGGCGCCGCCCCGCCGGCGCCGCGCCACCCCGCCTCCGCCGCCCGTGCCACGGCGTCTCGCCGGCCTCCTTCTCGCCGACCGGAGCCCGAGCTCCTCCGGCCTTCTCCCTCCTCGCCCCGCCGGCGCGCCTCTGCCGCCGTCTGCCGGCCCAAGCTCGGCTCGATCTGGAGCCTTATCGCCATCGCCTTCTTTGGGGGTGTCCTGCATGTATAAATCATATGATGAGGTGGCAGTCCAGCGCCCTGTGGGCGGTGGTTCTTCGTCTCCTGCATCGTCGTCCATACCGTCGATGTCTTCGGAGCCGAAATCGAGCATGTCGGTTAAGTCGTCGATAGTGGCTATTAGGTGGGTGGTGGGTGGGGAACAAATTTCTTCGTCGTCCGCTTCCCACTCAGGCTGGACATAGTTCGGCCAAGGGTCTCCTGACAAGGAGAGAGACCTTAATGAGTTTAGCACGTCGCCCAGTGGTGAGTGCTGAAAGATATCCGCGGAGGAAAACTCCATGATCGGTGACCAATCAGATTCGATAGGCACGGACGCAGGCGGTTTGGAGCCCGTGGCCGGGGACGAATCCAAGTGTCCGGCAACACGGGTCTCATAAGAGGTGAAGTCAGTATCCGTCTTTATCGCCGCTGAGTGTGCGGTCTCCGTGGCGGGGTCTATCCACCCGTCCTCGGATGGCATGATCTGCTCCGGATTGAGGGCCGGAGTAGCCGCAGATGTGATCCCCTGAACACTGTCCGACGACAGAGCTAAGTCATGCTCATCATGACAGTGCGGCGGACCTGACATGGGCTCGAATCCGTCGAGATCAAGTCTCCGCGGATGTCGGGAGTATAGTTCAAGCTTCCAAACCTGACCTGATGGCCAGGGGCGTAGCTTTCGATCTGCTCCAGATGGCCAAGCGAGTTGGCCCGCAGTACAAAGCCGCCGAATACGAAGATTTGTCCGGGGAGGAAAACCTCACCCTGGATCGCATCGTTGTCGATGATCGAAGGAGCCATCAAGCCTTTATCATGACGGCGTAGTGGAACTCTCAATGAAAGCACCAATGTCGGTGTCAAAACCGGCGGATCTCGGGTAGGGGGTCCCGAACTGTGCGTCAAGGCGGATGGTAACAGGAGGCGGGGGACACAATGTTTACCCAGGTTTGGGCTCTCTCGATGGAGGTAATACCCTACTTCCTGCTTGATTGATCTTGATGATATGAGTATTGCAAGAGTTGATCTACCACAAGATCGTAGAGGCTAAACCCTAGAAGCTAGCCTATGGCTATGATTGTTCTTGTCCTACGGACTAAACCCTCTGGTTTATATAGACACCGGAGGGGGCTAGGGTTACACAGGGTCGGTTACAAGGGAGGAGATCTACATATCCGTATTTCCAAGCTTGCCTTCCACGCAAAGGAGAGTCCCATCCGAACACGGGACGAAGTCTTCAATCTTGTATCTTCATAGTCCAACAGTCCGACAAAAGTATAGAGTCCGGTAGTCCGAGGACCCCCTAATCCAGGACTCCCTCACATACGGCCAACTGTGGTCCTGCTGAGAAATCTACCATATATAGATCATCCTTCCGGTACCCTTCAAAGACTAGAGACTTGTCAGATTCCATTAGTACAAGGCAACTATATTTCCAAATATCACAATCATGTTGAAATCACAAAGCATTGAGACATACATTAAGTTGAAACCAAGGGATTCAACAAGCATCACTTTATCCATGTGCTGATCCTTTGAAATTGCAACTCTACCTAGACCCAATATCTTGCTTTTACCAGTGTCAGCAAATGTGATGTGACTCTTGTCAGATGGACGTAAGGTTGCGTCCATGAGAAGACTTCGATCACCAGTCATGTGATTAGTGCATCCACTGTCCATAATCCATTCTAAAGCATTTGGTGTCATACCCTACAGTACAGTTAGGGGGATAGGCTTCACCAAGAGTATTGTGAAGCATAAAGATTTGACAGACAAGAGGATTATCAAAGCTCAGATCAAGGTTAGGACTGATAGGATGATTGGCAAGCGATTTAGGAACAAAATACATAATAAGACCATTTGGGCATTTTATCTTGCGCCCCACAAGATGTTTTAGGTCCCCAGCATAAGCGTCGGACGCCTTTGATTTTCGGCTGGAGAACTTTCCCTGCAAAAGAAAGTTAATTTTTCTTAACCACCCACATTTTCAGGGGTGGCTTAGAAGCAACGAGTATAAGTGCAACATATGAGAACTTCAGCTTTGAAGCCCTAGCAAACAACCTTGCAGGAGGTGAATAATACTCATTTGAATAAGCAGAATAGTTCTTAGTCTTATGAACATAGCGGTTTGATGAAACACGCTCATATTCATAAGTCTGATTATGATTTCCTTGCAAAACATTGGCGTTAGGGTGACTCTTGTGAGTCCTCTGTCTGTATGAAGCCTTTGGACCATATGAAGCCTTTGGTCTGGGGTTTGTCTTCTTCCCTTGTGGTGTCATGATGACATTCACAGGAAGTCCCCAGTATTTCATAATATGTGTGCATGTTTGACCTGCCATAACTCTCTGCATGTAGCTCCGTTTCGCGCGTGTAATATGTCAAATTGTTCGCCTCGTGATGCTCTACATTTTGTTCAATTGCATCATGTTCATTAGAGGTCATCTTGATGCCCTAATCATCGTTGCAAGAGTGCTAGTTGCTGTTATCTGCTGTCTGTTATCAGAACTTGGTGATTTGTTATTTTTGTTGCTTTTAATCTGTGCATCTTATGGGCATGATCTCTACACGTGTTTTGTTGTATGCCATGCCATCTTTCCAGAGGTGTATGCCAGGTATTTTTTTGATCTCTGTGGTGACTAGCACAAGCATGCAAACTAGGCCCCGTAATATTTCTGGCAGATTGTTTACGTGTTCTTCAATTTTGCCAAGCTTGTTGTAGTTGTTCCATACATGCTATGTATTTACTCTTGCCATGAATAGCTTCATAAACATGCCTTCTTGCTGTAGGTATGCTTGTTTTATCATGCATTGCTTTGTGGTGAGTGCATCAAGCTCACCAAGATGCCTTCATATTATTGCTTCTGCCATGCTCTGTTTTCTGCTAAATCTGAAACCTGATAACGAAACTTGCTATGTTTACATGCTTGCCATCATATCTTCTGGTCCTTTTTGGATTATGGTCAGTAAGGGACATTTTCCTACATGCTTTGAGTAGATTCTTTCCATGCCTTGTGTTGCCATGTTAAGTTCCTGTAGAATGTTGATTTCGTGCTCTGAACATTGCTACCTGATGTTATTTCTGTCATGTCCAGTAATTCTGCGAAGTCTGTGAACCTGTTATTATCTGCAATCTTGCCATGTCCTTTTGAGCATGTTCTGGTGATTTTTGGAGATAGCTCAGTGTTCATGTTTTGTTGTGCTTTACCTGTACATCATGCCCATGCCTTTTGTTTTCATGTTGAGTTGCTGTAGCATATCGTTTTGATGCTTGCATTATGCCTAGTTGCTGTTTTCGTCAGATTGTTGTTATATCTTGTTTGGAGTGTATGTGTTGCACCGTTGCTCCGTTTTGAGCATGATCTATATGAAACTTGCTTAGATTTGCATGTAGTTTCATATTATCATGTTGCATCCTTGTTTTGAGGTGTTTGCTTGATGTTTGTATGCATTTTGCATCAATGCCATGTTTAACTTGTTTTGCTCATATCTTCTAGGCGTTTGCTCCGAATCTAATGAACTTTATATATAACTTGACTAGAATTTCGTGTAGATCATTATGGTGCATCTTAACTTGCTGTTTAACAACTTGAACATAAGGTGTTTTCAGTTCTGGACCAATTTCGAAATTTGCATATGAGGACTTACCGGAATTGTTATATGTTGTTTCCGGCCTAATTTAAACTTGCTTTGATGTGTTGTTCTTGTGTGCATCATCTCTTGCCATGAGTAGCTTCATATAGCCTTGTCATGCATCATACTTGGTTGAGCATCATGCATTATTCTTGTGTGGTGTGTTTACCTTGTTGTGTGCTTCTTCTCGATAGTTCCCGTGTCGTTGCGATCGTGAGGATTCGTTCGTCTTCGTGGCTTCATCTTCTTCATGGATTCGTTCTTCTTCCTAGCGGGATTTCAGGCAAGATGACCGTCACCTTGGATCTCATTACTATCATTGCTATGCTAGTTGCTTCGTTCTATCGCTATGCTGCGCTACCTATCACTTGCTCCTCAAGCCTCCCAAATTGCCATGAACCTCTAACCCTTGTCACCCTTCCTAGCAAACCGTTGTTTGGCTATGTTACCGCTTTGCTCAACCCCTCTTATAGCGTTGCTAGTTGCAGGTGAAGATGAAGATTGCTCCATGTTGGATTATGTTTATGTTGGGATATCACAATATCTCTTATATTATTAATGCATCTTTATACTTGGTAAAGGGTGGAAGGCTCGGCCTTACGCCTGGTGTTTTGTTCCACTCTTGCCGCCCTAGTTTCCGTCATACCGGTGTTATGTTCCTTGATTTTGTGTCCCTCACACGGTTGGGTGATTTATGGGACCCCGTTGACAGTTCGCCTTGAATAAAACTCTTCCAGCAAGGCCCAACCTTGGTTTTACCATTTGCCTAGCCTATTTCTTTTCCCTAGGGAGTCACTCTCTCGAGGGTCATCTTATTTTAACCCCCCCGGGCCAGTGCTTCTCTAAGTGTTGGTCCGAACTGAGTAGACTGCGGGGCCACCTCACGGAAACTCGAGGTCTGGTTTTACTCGTAGGATGTCTCATCCGGTGTTGCCCTGAGAACGAGATATGCGCAGCTCCTATCGGGATGTCGGCGCATCGGGCGGCTTTGCTGGTTTTGTTTTACCATTGTCGAAATGTCTTGTAACCGGGATTCCAAGACTGATCGGGTCTTCCTGGTAGAAGGAATATCCTTCGTTGGCCGTGAGAGCTTATAATGGGCTAAGTTGGGACACCCCTGCAGGGTATTATCTTTCGAAAGTCGTGCCCGCGGTTATGTGGCAGATGGGAATTTGTTAATATCCGGTTGTAGAGAACTTGACACTTGACCTTAATTAAAACGCATCAACCGCGTGTGTAGCCGTGATGGTCTCTTCTCGGCGGAGTCCGGGAAGTGAACACGGTTTCTGGGTTATGCTTGACGTAAGTAGGAGTTCAGGATCACTTCTTGATCATTGTTAGTTTCGCGACTGTTCCTTTGCTTCTCTTCTCGCTCTTTTTTGCGTAAGTTAGCCACCATACTTGCTTAGTCGCTGCTGCAACCTCACCACCTTATCCTTTCCTTTCCCTTTAAGCTTTGCTAGTCTTGATACCCATGGTAATGGGATTGCTGAGTCCTCGTGGCTCACAGATTACTACACCACCAGTTGCAGGTACAGGTTTTGCGATGATCATGACGCGAGAGCGAGGTCTTGTTTTGGAGTTCTTCTTCTGCTTCTTCTTCGATCAGGGGATAGGTTCCGGGTCGGCAGCCTGGGCTAGCAGGGTGGATGTCGTTTGAGTTTCTGTTTGTGTTTCTTCCGTAGTCGGATGTGGATCTTATGTATGAAGTATTGATGTATTCTTGCGGCATTTGTATGCCTTGTATGTATCCCCAAATTTTATGTAATGTTGATGTAATGATATCCACCTTGCAAAAGCGTCTTCAAGATGCGCTTCTATCCTTGGTGGGACCTTCGTGTTCCTTTAGGATAGGGTCGCATCTTGGGCGTGACAAACGAACTTCTTGACATCAGCAGGGGTGACACCTTCACCAGTCTTGGGAACGCCGTTCTTGATGACATACCATAGATCGACATCAATGGCTTCAAGATGCATGCACATCTTATTTTTCCAGTAGGGGTAATCAGTGCCATCAAAGACAGGACACGCAACGGAGACTTTGATTATCCCTGCAGTCGACATAGCTAAAACTCCAGGTGGTTAAACCGAATCACACAGAAAAAGGGAGTACCTTGCTCCGATACCAATTGAAAGTGCTAGTTATCGACTAGAGGGGGGGGGGGTGAATAGGTGATTTTTATGGAAGTCTTCAAAACATGGGAGTTATGAAGACAAACAATAGAAATGAACCTATTGATATGCAGCGGAAGGTAGACTACACTAGACAAGCCATACTTAAGCAAGTAATGAAGCTAAAGTACGAAGACTATTGGCAGCTAGGTAGTATGGATCAAGATGGAAGATAGTATGAAGCCAAACAACAATAGTCGTCACACAGTGAAGTCAAACAGACAAGGCAAGCATGCAAATGACTTCACGAAGACAAACTGTAAATAAGTGACAGAAGAGATAGAACCAGTTGCTTGGTGAGGATAAGGATTTGTTGGACCAGTTCCAGTTGCTGTGACAACTGTACGTCTGGTTAGGGAGGCTGAGATTTAACTGAGAAGACCGCGTCTTCACCTTATTCCCCTTGAGCTAAGGACACTTAGTCCTGGCCCAATCACTCTGGTAAGTCTTCAAGGTAGACTTCCAAACCTTCACAGACTTCGTTCACCGGCAATCCACAATGACTCTTGGATGCTCAGAACGCGACGCCTAACCGGCTGGAGGATTCACAGTCCTCAAGTGTAACAAGTCTTCAGGTCACGCGGACAGAAAGACTTCAGTGATGCCTAACACTCTTTAGCTCTGGGTGTTTTGGGCTTTGTCCTCGCAAGGATTTCTCTCTCTCAAAAGCTTCGAGGTGGGTTGCTCTCAAACGACAAAAGCCGTGCACTAACTCTGAGCAGCCACCAATTTATGGTGTAGGGGGTGGGCTATTTATAGCCACAGGGCAACCCGACCTGATTTGTCCGAAATGACCCTGGGTCACTATCGGTGTCAAAACTGGCGGATCTCGGGTAGGGGGTCCCGAACTGTGCGTCTAGGATCGATGGTAACAGGAGACGGGGGAGACAATGTTTACCCAGGTTCGAGCCCTCTCTAGGGAGGTAATACCCTACTTCCTACTTGATTGATCTTGATGAATATGAGTATTAGAAGAGTTGATCTACCACGAGATCGTAATGGCTAAACCCTAAAAGCCTAGCCTATGAATATGGTAATGAATGTGTCCTATTCGGACTATGCTCTCCGGTTTATATAGACACTGGAGAGATCTAGGGTTACATGGGGTCGGTTACATAAGAAGGAATCTTCATGGTTGGTCGCCTAGCTTGCCTTCCACGCCAAGGAAAGCCCAATCCGGGCACGGTTATAGTCTTTGGTCTTCGTATCTTTACGGCCCATCAGTCTGGCCCATGGATAGCAGGCCGGATCCCCGAGGACCCCGTAGTCCAGGACTCCCTCAGTAGCCCCTGAACCTGGCTTCAATGACGAGGAGTCCGGCGCACAGATTGTCTTCGGCATTGCAAGGCGGGTTCCCCTTTCTCTGAACTCCAAGATAGTCTTCGGACGTAGTAGATATAGCCGGACCTATATGTATAGTTGCAGAAAATATACGAGCCTAATTTATTGGCAACCATTTATGATATCATGCCTGCCCGGTCACTATTTCCAACCGTTGGCTGGCGCGTCACCCCACGTCTCGGGACGCGGTTTTATTGGCTTGTCTTGCCAAGGCAGAGATCGTGTTCCCTTATTCACGGGATTTTCTTTAATGCAGGCGTGGGTAACCCAACCGTCCCCGGGTACAACTCTCTGGAGATTGGTAAGTTTCGAGACCCAGGTGGATACACTTAGTACTTGGGGTCTTTATATAGGGTCTCAGACTCATCTTCTTCCTTTGCGCTCGCTTCTTCCTCAACCCTAGCCACCCCGAGTTCCAACCCTCGGGTTCCTATCGCCACCAGCCCCCATCATGTCCGGATCTAGCCGTCCAGGCCGGTGGGTGTCTTCTTCTGTCACAGAGGAGGATATTATGAAGCTTCGCGCAGCAAGGTATCTGACCCCGGAAATCCTCCATCGGCTTCCTGCACAGGGGCAGGTCATTCTCACCCCAAAATCTGGCGAGAGGGTAGTGTTTGTGTCCCACTTCCTCTATGGGTTAGGGTTCGCGCTTAACCCCTTCGTCTGGGGGCTCATGTTTTACTATGGGTTAGACTTCCACGACCTGGCCCCGGACTCTATTCTCCTCATCTCGACATTCATCGTCACATGCGAGGCCTTCCTCCGGACTCCTCCGCACTTTGGTTTGTGGCTCAAGACCTTTGACGTGAGGCCGCAGGTGACAGAGGAGGAGCAGGCAGAGTGCGGCAGCGTTACAATAGGCAAGCTTGCCGGCGTGGTTTGGTTTGAAGGATCTTTCGCCAAGTCTTCCGATCTATGGCAGCAGGGGTGGTTTTATATCAATGAGCCGCGGGGCTCCAAGTGGGCAGCTATGCCTGCATTCCGACCCGGCCCTCCAATTCAGCTTGCTTCATGGACCAATAAGGGCTGGACTGGGGATCCGTCAATGAAATGCAGACTCTGCAAGGTCGCGTCCAAAGCCTTACCGAGAAGGGCATCGGTCTTGTGAACGTCGTTCAAGTAATGCTAGTCCGCCGGACCCTGCCATGTCAGCAGCGGCCTCTCCGTATGTGGGAGTTTAATCCCGAAGGACGGCGGACTCTTCAGCACTTCCTCGGCACTATGCACGAGGGAATGTGGAATTATATTTCGGGGAACGAGAGCAATGGACAGGACACCACCGAAAATGTTGGCCTCGACTGCAATCATCCGGACACCGCGGTGAGTATTCGATCTCCGCACACCCTTCATTCGAGTATCTCTTGGTAAGATATTGAATCAACCCGTCCCTTCACAGGACTGGATAAAGAAAGCGGTGTTGATATGGTGTCCGGCGCCCCTTCCCGAAGACTCTGCGAACGCCCTACTAACAAGGATGCTGACTCCGACACCGTACCAGGTGTCTGCGGAGGAGGGCAAAGGTGCAGAGGAAGCCCGCCGTGGTAGGAAGAGGGTCGCTTCTAAAGGTCAGGAGGGGAAATCTTCCAAGAAAGGGAAAACGCCGTCGACGGGCGGCTTGGGCCGGGAAAGCGATGTTGACGTGGAGCTTTATGATGAAGATAAACCTCTGGCCAAACCGTAATTGCAGCAGGGTACTTTCATCGTACCCCCTTCCTTTCTTGTTACTGAAGTAATCCTCCGACATACGTATGTCCTTGCAGGTTAACGCTTGGTGTTTCCCAATCATCCTCCTCTTCGGGAGACCTTCTTCCAGAGATGATGGAGAGTGATACGCCCTCCCCGGCCCCCTCGCCCACCAGGGCGGATGATTCTGAGGTATCGTTCCGGGGGGCTCCTCCCGGTCAACAAGCAGTGCAGGAAACGAAGAGGGCATTACCCGAAGGTGGTGCCTTTGTCCCTTAGGGTTCGGGAATCAAGCATGGCGGCCCCGCCCTATCTGGTTTATAGCCGGAGACGATCCTGGGGCGAGTGGGCGGATTCCTTCAAAGGAATACCGTACTCCGGCGGCGGCTTCCGAAGACCCAGAAGTGCTGGATATGCTGACGGACATGCTGCGACGAGCGCCCGTTTCAGAGGAACACCTTGCCTTGATGGTTACGGTGGTCGAAAAGGTTCTATCCGTGAAGAGCGGGTTGAAAGAGGCCTTCACAAGCCTCCTAAGGGGGTTTGAGGTTTGTGATGTAGTTTTGCCAATTGAATAATATTGACAGAATGCACCTGTTGTATATGCCGTAGCCCCTGAGACTTGGATTGCCTTCCGACGGAAGCGATCGGAGGATCAAAAAGATGTGTTCAGTTTCTAACCTTGATTTAACTTGGAGTACAGGCTGCCTCCCCTCCCGCGGCTACCCGAAGTACGAAAGAGGCCGAACTATAGCGAAAGCTGGATATTGCGGAAGATGACATTGCATTGATCAACAGGCGTCTTGACGACTCGCAAGGTATATATGTCGAGCATTCCTTACACCAATGTGCTTGTAATTTAGGCCTGACGCCAAAAAGGGTTTATATGAAATGTACATGATTGCAGATAGTGCTGCCGCCGTTGAAGCTCTTCGGGCGGAGCTAGCCCGGGCCAAGGAGCAGGCCCCGCATAGTGATGCGGCTGCCGAGAAGGCATCGGCGGATCTAAGAGCCGAGCAAGCAGCTCGACACCAAAGTGAGGAAAAGATATCCGCACTGGCACTTGAATTGAAGAATACTGTCAGCCGTTGTGAATTCCTTGAGAAGGACAATAAAGCCAAAATGGTTGAGCTTGATAAGGCCGTACGAGAGGTGAGTGAAGCTCGGTCTGAATCTAGGGCAGCTCGTGAAGAGATTTGGCAGGCTAAGGAGATAGCGGCCGGTAAGCCCTTTTTACTTCAGACCAAGTTTGGCGATCCGGACTATGCTGAGCTGAACCAGGTCTGGAGTTCTCCTGCGGAATTTTTTGACTTGCCGAAGGGTTCTTCCGATGCGGCGCAATTTTACCACGCACAAGAGGGGTATGCAACAGAGAAGCTTTTCTGGTCACAGTTCGGCGCGTCAAAGCGCCCTCTGTTGCTCAATGAACAGATGTCCCAGTGGGCCGAGCTTCATAGGATATCTGGCGACGCCATGAAGAACGTCATAGTCCAGTTGTGGCCAAGTGAGCCTAGTCCGAGTAGTTATTTTGGCCTGGTGCGGCGGCTTGTTGACGCGGTGCCACATATCGACGGCGTGAAGCGGTCGGCGTGCATTGAGGGTGCACAGATGGCCTTTGCCCGAGTCAAAACATTTTGGGGAAAGATGAAGGCCATTGATGTTGCGGCGAGGAGTCCACCCAAGGGCCAGGACCGTAATGAGCCGGAGCACTATTTTGAAGACGTCTTAGATGCCGCCCGCTTAATAGAGGGTCAATGCTCGAAAGATATAATGTTCGAGTGATTTATATAATGATGTAACAGACAACTTTATAATTAATCTATTTATATTTTGCTCAAAAGCTTGAATTCCTCCTCTGTGGCCGTTTTAGTATAATCTGAAAGTTTTCCAGTCGTCGGTTTCAGCCCCCTCGTAGGAAGTACGAGGGTGTTCGGAAAAGCATTAAATCACTCTTTATCCAACGTCTTGGTCCATAAAGGAGGTGATAATGCGGTGAACCAGGCAATCGGACTATAGGGCGTTAACACTTTCACTTAACCATAGGAGTTTTATGGTGGGGCTACGAGATAACCCCTGGTATGTATACGGCGCATAGTGCCTTACATATGTTGATCTAAAAAAGATCCCTCGTGTGACACGGAGAATCACTAAAGATTCGAATAAGTCGTCAAGTGGTTGACCAGCTCCCGCCGTATCATGACAGTCAGTTTTCGGCTTTCTCTACTGAGGTGCTCATCCGGTCTAGGCCAGGGCACAATCGCACTAGTTCTCCCTTTACTACCCTAGCCGATAGAGCGGAACATAGGGTAGCAAGCACAGGAGCCGGGCAACCCAACTATTGACCAAAGACAATGATTCGGAGCTGATGCATATAAGGCCAAACTTGCGACGCTGAAGTACGCTATAGAGCTGTTCGGACTTTTACTGGCGACTCGTTTGTTCCCATACCGGGCCCCTGGCAAGTTATGCCGAGGCGCGTCTTGTAAGGCAGCCGTTACGGCCGGACTCCTTGTAGAAAGAGCATGAAATATAAGTTCGGGTAAAGTTTACTGGGAGCAATATGCCAATGATAAATATATAAAGAGTAAAAACCACAACCCAGCTATTTGACATGCTCGGGGTTGGGAACATTGGAAAAAGGGCATGGTATAGGCTCAAAAAGAAGAGTGTGGTCTACAAAAGCTTATTTTTGGACCTCCTGTCCCACGTCTGCGCCGCCCGTCCTCGGGGATGGGCATCCTTAACGGGAGAGGCCCCTTAGGTGAGTGTGCGGATCCGAACATCGAGAGAGTCTGAAGTAGATGCTATCCTGATGGTCACCTGCTTTTAAGAAATTATACAGAAAAATAGGAAAGACAGCTAAAACGTTATGGGGATCTTTGTAGGGTTGTCCATATTGTGCTTCCATCGATGCCCATGGTATCTTGAGTGCGTAGTTATGTACGCGTGGTGTAAACTTTGCCAGCACAGTAGGTGGGCGGCGGAAGTCGAACTACTATTTCCGTTCTGGGAGTGGTCGAACTTCAGAGGGAAAGTGCTTCTGGCCCCTAGTGTTCGGATGGCTAGCCAATCCGTCGTCTTTTTCGCCTGGTGGCCTCCTTCCCTTGTGATCGGCGTTGAGTTTGCCTGCCTGCTTAAGGACCCAACAGTTTCTGTTGGTATGACTAGCTGGCCTATCAGGGTGACCGTGAATCTGACAAGGTCGGTCCAATATCCTGTCAAGGGTGGATGGTCCATCCTGGTTTGCCTTTAGTGGCTTCTTCTGTTGACCGTCAGATTGTGAAATCCGGCGTTCACCGCTGTGCTGCGGCTGTTGTGTTCGGTTTGTCGTGGCTTGCCATTGCCGTCTCGAATTTCGAAAGTGCCCGGCTCGCTGGCGTTGTTGCTTTTAAGAGCGAGCCAGTTGTCTTCTCCCGCACAAAAGCGAGTCATTAGAGCGTTAAGGGCAGTCATGGACTTGGGTCCTTCCTGGCCGAGGTGACGCACTAGCCATTCATCCCGGACGCCGTGTTTGAAGGCTGCGAGGGCTTCTGCGTCTGGACAGTCGACAATTTGGTTCTTTTTGACTAAGAACCTAGTCCAGAACTCCCTGACTGACTCGCCAGGCTGCTGGACAATGTGACTTAATTCATCGGCATCTAGAGGCCGGGCATATGTTCCTTGGAAGTTGTCTCGAAAGGCGTCTTCCAAGTCTTCCCAGCTACCAATAGAATTTTCTGGTAAAGTGTTTAGCCAGTAGCGAGCTATCCCCTTAAGCTTGAGAGGTATGTATTTGGTGGCGTGAAGGTCGTCTCCGCGAGCCATGTGAATATGGAGGAGGTAATCCTCGATCCTTACCGCGGGATCTGCTGTTCCGTCGTATGATTCGATGTTAATGGGTTTGAACCTGTCTGGGAATTCATGCTCCATTACCTCGTCGGTGAAGCAGAGAGGGTGTGCGGATCCTCTATGTTGGGCTACACTGTGAAGCACCTCCGGCGAACTCCGCTTACGGAGTTCGGACTGGGCGTGGTTGGCTCTGTAGTGTCCGAATGGGTGACCATCATAGTCGGTCGGGGTGTATCTCCGTGATCTGTACATCGATCTTGTGCACCCTGCTCTATCTTCCGGGTCTCGGTTGATGTCGCGGGTGTTCCCTCGAGCTGTATTACTCTTGATTTGATGGCCGGATGGGTTGGTATGTTGCTCTGTTTGGGCTGCTACTTTGTCTGGACCGAACTGTGGCCGGCCCGCCGCATTATTCGAATGTGGTGTGGGCTCCAGCGCCCTGCCATCGTATTGAGGGAGCCACCTACCCTTTGGGTGGCTTTTGTCTGGGCTACTAAGGCCGTATTCCTCGGCGGCCAAGACCTCGGTCCATCTATCATTGAGCAAATCTTGGCTTGCTTGAAGTTGCAGCTACTTCTTCCTTAGGCTCCTTGCAGTGGCTATGAGCCGGTGTTTGAAACGCTCCTTCTCGAGAGGTTCCTTTGGCATGATAAAATCCTCGTTGTCGAGGATCTCCTCTTCCTCGGAGGGTGGGAGATAATTGCTGTCCTCCGAGTCTCCATATGTGGCATGTTCATCAGGGCTGTCTTGCCCGCTTTCCTGTTCCTCCTGTTCGGATTCTACCTCAACAGGGTCTTCATTGTCCGGAGTGTTATTTTTTCTGGTGCTAGCAGCGTTTTCTCTTGGGCGATGTGGCTTGGAGCGGCGCCATGGGCGCAGGTGTTCAGACTGTGTACCAAGAGGTTTATTCGTGACTGGATCCTCCTTGTCATCGTCGAGAGCGTCGTCGGATGTGTCTATCATACACACGTCATACCAGGAAGTGGCCATCCCGTGTCTAGCGGGTAGGAGGCTCTGGCCCTGCCCCTCATCGTCGTCCATATCGGCGATGTCTTCGGAGCGGGGATCAGGCGCGTTGGTTGGGTCCTCGATGGTGGCTATAAAGTGGGTGGCGGGTGGGAAGCAAATTTCTCCATCATCCGCCGTAAGTTCGAACCGAACATAGTTTGGCGACGAGCCATCTGCCAGGGATAGGTTTTTTAATGAGTTTAGTAGGTCGCCGATGGGCGAGTGTTGGAAGACATCTGCGGCGCTGAACTTGAAGATCGATAACCGATCGAGTTCGGTATCCGCGGGCTCGCAGGGTTCGGAACTAGACACCGGAGAAGAGTCCGGGGTTCCGTTGATGCAGACGCCGTACGCAGCGGAATCGGCGAGCGGCTCCAACGCTGTAGAATCGGTAGCCCCCGCGATGGGGTTGAGCTTCCCATCTTCGGGGGACTTGATCTGCTCCGGATCCTAGGCCAGAGTTGTTGCAGGAGCTCTCTCCTGGATGCGGCCCGATGACAGGTTTAAGCCATGTCCATCTGGGTGGCGGGGAGCAATTGCCGCGGTCTCGAATCCATCGAAGATCAAGTCTCCACGGATGTCCGCAACGTAGTTCAAGCATCCGAATCTGACCTGATGGCCAGGTGCGTAGCTGTCGATCTGCTCCAGATGGCCAAGCGAGTTGGCCCGCAGTACGAAGCCGCCGAACACGAAGATCTGCCCGAGGAAAAGGTTTCTCCCTGGACAGCGTCATCATCGATGATTGAAGGGGCCATCAAACCTTTTGACGACGGGACAGTGGAACTCTCAATGAAAGCACCAATGTCGGTGTCAAAACCGGCAGATCTCGGGTAGGGGGTCCCGAGCTGTGCGTCTAGGATCGATGGTAACAGGAGACGGGGGACACGATGTTTACCCAGGTTCGGGCCCTCTCTATGGAGGTAATACCCTACTTCCTGCTTGGTTGATCTAGATGAATATGAGTATTACAAGAGTTGATCTACCACGAGATCGTAATGGCTAAACCCTAAAAGCCTAGCCTATGAATATGGTAATGAATGTGTCCTATCCAGACTATGCTCTCCGCTTTATATAGACACTGGAGAGATCTAGGTTTACATGGGGTCGGTTACATAAGAAGGAATCTTCATGGTTGATCGCCTAGCTTGCCTTCCACGCCAAGGAAAGCCCAATCCGGACACGGTTATAGTCTTCGGTCTTCGTATCTTTACGGCCCATCAGTCCGGCCCATGGAGAGCAGGCCGAATCCCTGAGGACCCTGTAGTCCAGGACTCCCTCAGTCACTAAGGAACTGACACGTGTTCCACGGTCAGATTTGAAACACACGCGGCAGCTTGACTTGGGCTACAAGTAAAGCTGACTCATCCAGCTCTGGATAAGATTTGCTCTCATTATCTTCGCTCAAAGCATTAGGATTTGGTTGAGCATCACTTCAGTCACTCTGACTTTGTTCACTTTGACCCCACTTAACAGTACGGTGGTTCCTATGACTCAACAAAGAAGAAAAGGAAACTACGAAACAGCTATGTCTTCGCACTCCATAGTCTTCACATGAATGTCTTCTCGAGTCATAATCTTCGTTGTGAATATCTTCACATACCACCATTGTCTTCAATGTCTTCACACATTTTTAGGGGTCATCTCTGGTAGGTAAACCGAATCAATGAGGGACTACTACCTGTGTTATCCTGCAATTCTCACAAACACATTAGTCCCTCAACCAGGTTTGTCGTCAATACTCCAAAACCAACTAGGGGTGGCACTAGATGCACTTACACCAGCACGCCGGCTCCCAAGGCAACCACCAAAGGTTGCCTGAACGATGCTAGAAGACCAAGACGACGGGCGCGCAGAGCGAAGGTCATCTGTCGTGGTGATCCCACGGTAGATGCCATGGGATGGCTAAAAGTGGGGATAGACGGCTTACCGCACTGAGAATCATAGTCTCATACATATAACCCGGAATATGAATCTAAGTCACCAAAGACTGGTCGTCAATTATATCCTTGATATAACCGTAATAACATACTTACAGGCCTTCAAGTCCGCTTCCGGTTTATATAACCCGGATAATAAGGTTGGTACCTCAACTCCGGTTTACCTGTCTTGATAATGCTGATTGTGTGTGATTAACCTTGTGAATCAAAGTTAAGTCGGCGGAATAAGAACCGCCGTGTACACTGTTGATACAACCAGAAGAACTTGTTGTAAATCAGAAAATCAAAACCTTAGGGGCTTCCGGTTCGAATACGACCAGAGACCCGTCCCAAAGGGGTTAAGCTAAGATTCGAATGCGATCATATAGCCCCCAGTGGGTTTGGCGATGCCGATCAAGAGGGTACCGACAGCTATGTTCTCTTTGGTTCGAATACGACCCATGTTTGAACAGGAAGCCCCCAAATGACCTTAAGAGTTGTTCAACGACGCTGATTCGAATACGATCCACGTCGGTTCCCAAAGGGGGTTGATCTATGATTCAAATATGATCAAAGAAAACTCCCCAATGAGCTCGGCACTTTGCCAATCAAGTGGGTATCGACAGCTATGTTCTCTTTGGTTCGAATACGACCTATGTTTGAACAGGAAGCCCCCAAGTGATTATATTGCGTACGGCTAGATTCAAATATGATCATAAGCCGGATCCACCTCCAAGTTACCATGTGATCTTGTAATGGAAACAACACATTTACCTTTGGAGGAGAAAAAGGACAAAGGTCCTGCTTTATTGCTTATCATAATATATACATGGCTTATAGAAATAAGTACATTATGAGAGCCGGTGGTTCAAGTGTAATATGGCCGAAGCTGAGCTATGTTCCACGGCCGATGGGTCTCCTCCTCCGACTTGCGTGAATCTTTGTGCTCCCGAATGCCAATGAGGTAATATGACCCGTTGTGCAAGTTCTTGCTGACCACAAAGGGTCCTTCCCAAGGCGGGGATAGCTTGTGCGCATCTGTTTGATCTTGGATGAGTCGGAGCACCAGATCACCTTCCTGGAAGACCCGGGACTTAACCCGGCGACTGTGATAATGGCGCAGGTCTTGTTGGTAAATCGCTGATCGAGCTGCTGCCACATCACGCTGTTCGTCCAACAAGTCAAGAGCATCTTGGCGCGCCTGTTCATTATCCGCCTCAACATAAGCCGCCACTCGAGGCGAGTCATGATGGATGTCACTGGGGAGGACTGCTTCCGCTCCATAAACCATGAAGAAAGGCGTGAAACCCGTAGACCTGTTAGGAGTAGTATTGATGCTCCATAACACGGAGGGTAACTCCTCCACCCAACAACCCGGCGTCCGTTGCAAAGGGACCAAAAGCCGGGGCTTGATGCCTTTCAGAATCTCCTGATTAGCCCTCTCAGCTTGACCATTGGATTGAGGGTGAGCCACTGATGAAACATCAAGTCGAATATGCTCTCGTTGACAAAACTCCTCCATGGCGCCCTTGGACAGATTGGTACCATTGTCAGTTATAATGCTGTGTGGAAAGCCAAAACGAAATATCACCCTTTTCATGAACTGAACCGCCGTGGCTGCATCACACTTGCTAACTGGCTCTGCTTCAACCCACTTTGTGAATTTGTCAACTGCCACCAAGAGGTGGGTCTTCTTGTCCTTGGACCTTTTAAAAGGCCCAACCATATCAAGCCCCAGACCGCAAATGGCCAAGTGATTGGTATCATGCTCAGCTCCTGAGCCGGCACATGAGCCCGTCGCGAGAACCTCTGGCAACCATCACATTTACTGACTAAGTCCTCCGCATCAGCATGAGCCGTCAGCCAATAAAAACCATGACGAAAAGTCTTGGCAACAAGGGATTTTGAGCCGGCATGATGGCCACAATCCCCTTCGTGAATCTCACGCAAGATTTCTTGTCCTTCCTCAGGGGAGACACAACGCTGGAATGCTCCCGTAACACTGCGGCGATGCAGCTCACCATTGATAACAACCATTGACTTAGACCACCGGGTTATTTGTCTGGCCAAAGTTTCATCCTCAGGCAAATCTCCCCGGGTCTTGTAAGCCAGATAGGGCACTGTCCAGTCCGGGATGATGTGGAGAGCCGCCACCAATTGTGCCTCCGGGTCAGGGAAAACCAAGTCTTCCTCTGTAGGCAACTTCACAGAAGGGTTATGCAAGACGTCCAGGAAAGTATTAGGCGGCACCGGTTTTCGTTGAGAGCCCAGCCGGCTTAAAGCATCAGCCGCCTCGTTCTTCCTGCGATCGATGTGTTCTACTTGGTAACCCTGAAAGTGTCCAGCAATGGCATCAACCTCATGGCGATAAGCCGCCATGAGAGGGTCCTTGGAATCCCACTTGCCTGATACTTGTTGAGCCACTAAGTCTAAGTCGCCGAAGCACCTTACCCGGCTCAAGCTCATCTCCTTAGCCATCCGAAGACCATGGAGCAAGGCCTCGTACTCAGCCGCATTGTTATTGCAAGGAAACATCAACCGTAGCACATAATGAAACTTGTCGCCTTTAGGGGAAGCCAATACAACTCCAGCCCCCGAGCCCTCCAATTGCCTGGACCCATCGAAGTGAATAGTCCAATATGTATTATCCGGCTTTTCTTCGGGCACTTGTAACTCTGTCCAATCGTTGGTGAAATCCACCAAGGCTTGAGATTTAACAGCAGTGCGTGGTACTTCCTTCAAACCATGCGGCCCGAGCTCTATAGCCCACTTAGCCACTCTTCCCGTGGCTTCTCTGTTTTGGATGATATCTCCAAGGGGAGCAGAACTGACCATAGTGATAGGGTGACCCTGGAAATAATGCTTAAGCTTCCGGCTTGCCATGAACACACCATAAACAAGCTTCTGCCAATGAGCATACCGCTGCTTGGACTCGATGAGCACTTCACTGACGTAGTAAACCGGCCGCTGAACCGGATGCTCCTTACCCTCTTCCTTGCGCTCCACCACCACAGCCACACTGACGGCCCGTGTGTTAGCAGCTACATACAGTAATAAGGGCTCCTTGTCAACCGGAGCAGCAAGGACTGGGGCTCTGCCAGCTGTCTCTTCAAATCCTCAAAAGCAGTATTAGCAGCATCATTCCAGACAAAGTCATCAGTTTTCTTCATCAACTGGTACAATGGCATGGCCTTCTCACCCAAACGGCTTATAAACCGGCTTAAAGCAGCGATACGACCCGCCAGGCGCTGGACGTCGTTTACACACGCTGGCTTAGCCAGAGAAGTGATTGCCTTGATCTTCTCCGGGTTAGCTTCAATGCCTCTGTTAGAAACCAAGAAACCCAAGAGCTTGCCTGCAGGAACACCAAAAACACACTTGGCCGGGTTAAGCATCATCTTGTAGACCCGGATATTATCAAAGGTTTCCCTCAGATCATCTATCAAGGTTTCCTTCTCCCTGGACTTAACCACAATATCATCCACATAGGCATGAACATTGCGCCCAATCTGGTTATGAAGACAGCTCTGTACGCAACGCTGATAAGTCGCCTGTGCACTCTTGAGTCTAAAAGGCATAGACACATAACAGAAGGCTCCAAAGGGAGTGATAAACGCCATCTTCTCCTGGTCCTTAACTGCCATTTTAATCTGATGGTATCCAGAATAAGCATCCAAGAAACTTAAGCGCTCACAACCCGCCGTAGCATCAATGATTTGATCAATACGGGGAAGGGCAAAAGGATCAGCTGGACATGCCTTGTTTAAGTCCGTGTAGTCCACACACATCCGCCAGGTGCCATTCTTCTTGAGCACGAGCACCGGGTTAGCTAACCACTCTGGGTGAAAGACTTCAACAATAAACCCGACCGCCAAGAGCCGGGCCACCTCCTCACCAATAGCTTTCCGCCTCTCTTCATTAAACCGTCGAAGGAATTGCCTGACCGACTTAAATTTCGGATCAACATTGAGAGTGTGCTCAGCGAGATCTCTAGGTACACCTGGCATATCAGAAGGTTTCCATGCAAAGATGTCCCTATTCTCACGGACGAACTCGATGAGCGCGCTTTCCTATTTCGGATCCAAATTGGCACTGATGCTAAACTGCTGAGATGAATCACCTGGAACGAAATCAACAAGTTTAGTCTCATCAGCTGACTTAAATTTCATTGCCGGCTCATGCTCCGTAGTCGGCTTTTTCAGAGAGGTCATGTCTGTTGGGTCAACATTGTCCTTGTAAAATTTCAACTCCTCTGTTGCACAAACAGATTCTGCATAAGCCGCATCGCCTTCCTCACACTCCAAGGCCACCTTCCGGCTGCCATGAACCGTAATGGTCCCATTGTGACCCGGCATCTTGAGCTATAAATACACGTAACACGGCCGTGCCATGAACTTGGAGTAAGCCGGCCGCCCAAATATGGCATGATACGGACTTCTTATCTTGACCACCTCAAAGGTCAATTTTTCCACCCTGTAGTTGTACTCGTCTCCAAAGGCCACTTCCAATTCGATCTTACCAACTGGATAAGCCGACTTACCAGGCACTACGCCATAGAAAACAGTATTGGACTGGCTGAGGTTCTTATCAATCAACCCCATACGATGGAAAGTCTCATAATAGAGGATGTTGATGCTGCTGCCTCCATCCATGAGCACCTTAGTGAACTTATATCCTCCCACCTGAGGAGCCACCACCAGGGCTAAGTGACCCGGATTATCAACCCGGGGAGGGTGATCCTCCCTACTCCACACAATAGGCTGCTCCGACCATCTTAAATAGCGTGGAACCGCCGGCTCAACAGCATTCACAGCCCTCTTATGAAGCTTCTGATCTCGCTTACACAGACTGGTGGTAAATACGTGATACTGTCCACCATTAAGCTGCTTTGGATTGGTCTGATAACCCCCTGCTGCTGTTGATGACCCTGGCCAGACTGCTGATTAAAGCCCCCTTGACCGTTCTGAGGATTAGAATTTGAGCCGCCGCCCGGGCCATGAAAACCGCCAGCGCCTGAGCCTCCACCCGGGCCATTGTTGCCATTAAAGGCATTGGAATTCTTAAAGGCCTTCATGATTGCGCAATCCTTCCATAGATGAGTAGCTGGCTTCTCCCTAGAGCCATGCCTCGGACAAGGCTCATTCAACAGCTGCTCCAGTGTTGGGCCTGACCCGCCGGCTCGGGGAGGTGGCCTCCCCTTGCGTTGCTGGTTATTACCCTGTGAGCTGGCGTTGGCCGCAAACTCTAAGCTGCCGTCGGCCTTACGCTTGCCACCTCCTTGGTTCCCCGGGTTATGCTGAGGACCCTTGCCATTGTCGTTCTTCTTTCCCTTTCCTGTCCTTTCATCATCTGAAGCGGGGTCCTTGGTACTATCAGAGTCGGCGCACTTGACGAGAGCCGCCATCAGCGTACCCATATCATTGCAGTCGCGCTTAAGCCGCCCGAGTTTCATCTTCAGGGGCAGGAAACGACAATTCTGCTCCAACATTAAGACTGCGGAGCCGGCATCCATCTTATCAAATGAATGTATGATCTCTTTGACCCGGCGAACCCAATGTGTCGTAGACTCACCCTCCTGCTGTTTACAGTTAGTCAAATCCACAATTGACATAGACTGCCTACAGGTATCCTTGAAGTTTTGGATGAACCGGGCTTTCAGCTCAGCCCAAGACCCGATGGAATTCGGTGGTAGCCCTTTCAACCAAGTGCGGGCAGTCCCATCTAACATCATGGTGAAGTACTTGGCCATCGCCGCTTCACTGACCTCCAGCAATTCCATGGCCATCTCGTAACTCTCGATCCAGGCTCCGGGTTGTAAATCAGCCGTGTAATTAGGCACCTTCCTAGGCCCTTTGAAATCCTTGGGTAGACGCTCATTGCGGAGAGCCGGCACTAAACAAGGGACACCTCCAGTCCTCGTAGGGATACCTACATCGACGGAAGTCGTCGGATAAGCCGGGGGTGTCTGGTAAGCCGTCAACTGAGGCACCTGCTCCGCCTCTTGCCGCGCTCTGTCTTGGTCTGTTGCTGAAAAGCTCCGTTATGAGCCGGGCCATGGCCAGGGGGCAAGTCATGGCGTCGGACATTACTTGAGCCGGTCGCTGAAACCATGTGTCTGCTATAACTCGGGCTTCGGCCTGGACGAGGGGTTGAATGGATCCTGTCCCGGCTGTAAGAGTACGCCTCTTGTTGTGCCAGCGCTGTATGAAGGAGTTCTCTGACCCGGCGGGTTTCAACAGCCGTTGGAGAGTCGCCGTCAATTGGGAGAGCCGCCAGCCGTTCTGCTGCGGCGACCATGTTTTCCAGCGGGTTAGCATAATGACCCGGTGGTATTGGCACATACTGAGGCAGGGCAGGGTTCACCCGGGGAGGCCCCATCACTTGTGGCTGAATAGGAGTCCCAGCCCCGGGCGCTATGATCTCCGGCATGTTACTAGACCCTGCACCTGGCGTGTTGAAGAGGTTTCGAGGATCGTAGACCGGAGGGAGTCGAGATTAGGCCTTTTGATGCCTCCTTCTCATGACCTCATTAGACGCGTTCTGATCCATTGTGAGCCGGAAGGACTGCGCCTGAATCAACTGGGTCTGGGCGTCGAGAGCCGCCCTCTCCGCAGCCATCCTGATCCCTTCCGCCGCCAGATCCTCTTTGGCTTTCACTATATCTAACTTTAACTACGCCACCTCTGCGTCATGCTGAGCTTGATCCGCCGGGTCAACCGTGGCGGTCAACAGGGCCGTCATCTTGTCCGTGAGATCCATCAGCACCTGAGCCGGCGAGGGTACCGGGTTTCCTGACCCAGCGGCCGGGTTTTGAACAGGCTGTGCACCGGCCATGAAGATCCCAACCCGGCTCGGCGGCTCAAAAGGATCCGGAATACTGTCACCATCGGAACAACCCCTGAGCCTGCCATCTTGAAGTTGATACAACGAGTTGGACTCATCTATGGACGACTCGCCGTCAGAGCCGGCGGCCGTCTCATCACCAGACCCAGCTCCATCAGAGAGTTCTCCGTGAACACATCCCACAAAGGCATGCTTCAAGGCAGGTAGAGCCCGGGCAAGTCGTGCACGTTGAGCCGTCTCGATGAGATCGGCGCCGAGATCCGGCTTAGGGCCCGGCTCACCAATCTTGCCAATGAAGACATGAATTCCGCCGAAGGGGACCCGGTACCCATACTCAATTGAGCTAGCGTCGGGGCCCCAGTTTGCATCGTCGATATAGAGCTTGCCGCGACGACTCTTGGTCATCCGGCCCACAGCGTATCCCTTGAGCCCTTCGAAGCTGCCCTTCAAGAACTCAAATCCACCGTGCGCTGGCCCCACGGTGGGCGCCAACTGTCGTGGAATTGTCACGGCAGATGTCCTCGAGCTAGGACTTAGTCGTGGAGCCATCGCAGCTAGGAAGCTTGAAGGGGTTAAACGGGACAAGGAACACGAGGGTTATACTGGTTCGGCCCCTTACGGTGAAGGTAAAAGCCTACGTCTAGTTGAGGTGGTATTGATTAGCGTTTCGATGACCAGGGAGCTTAACTGCTATGCCTGGCTCTCGACGAGATCTTACTTGTCCTGAACCGCCGCCGGGTCGTCCCTTTATATAGATAGGTTGACGCCCAGCGGCTCTCAGAGTCCCGGCCGGCTCATAACAGTGTCTGGCTCGGACTCTTATCTATTCTTGCCTTACACTACAAGTTTACCCTAACGGCGGCTGATGCTACGGGCCTTAAGCCATCTCCGGGTCTGGGGCCCGTTATTGACCCGCCGTCTTCATCTTTGGTATAGGGCTTCGCGTAGTAATCATCATGGGTAACCCGGCCCCTCCTAGGCGGGTGACTCCAATGGTTATATCCTCAACAAAGACTATTTAAGCTTATAGGAAAGGATGGTGTAATGAGGTGGAGCTGCAGCAAGCACTAAGCATATATGGTGGCTAACATACGCAAATGAGGGCGAGAAGAGAAGCAATGCAACGGTCGAGAAGCTAGAAAAGATCAAGAAGTGATCCTGAAACTACTTACGTTCATGCATAACTCAAACCGTGTTCACTTCCCGGACTCCGCCGAGAAGAGACCATCACGGCTACACACACAGTTGATGTATTTTAATTAAGTCAAGTGACAAGTTCTCTACAACCGGACATTAAAAAATTCCCATCTGCCTCATAACCGCGGGCACGGCTTTCGAAAGATAATACCCTGGAGGGGTGTCCCAACTTAGCCCATTATAAGCTCTCACGGCAAAAGAAGGATAAACCTTCTCCCGAGAAGACCCGATCAGTCTCGGAATCTCGGTTTACAAGACATTTCGACAATGGTAAAACAAGACCAGCAAAGCCGCCCGAATGTGCCGACAAATCCCGATAGGAGCTGCACATATCTCGTTCTCAGGGCACACCAGATGAACACTACATACAACTAAAACCAATCCTCGAGTTTCCCCAAGGTGGCGCTGCAAGTGGCTCTAGTTTGGACCAGCACTCAGAGGAACACTGGCCTGGGGGTTTAAATAAAGATGACCCTCGGGCTCGCGAAAACCCGGGGGAAAAAGGCTTAGGTGGCAAATGGTAAAACCAAGGTTGGGCCTTGCTGGAGGAGTTTTATTCAAGGCGAACTGTCAAGGGGGTCCCATAAATCACCCAACCGCGTAAGGAACGCAAACTCAAGGAACATAATCCCGGTATGACGGAAACTAGGGCGGCAAGAGTGGAACAAAACACCAGGCATAAGGCCGAGCCTTCCAACCTTTACCAAATATATATATGCATTAATTAAATAAGAGATATTGTGATAATCCAAAATATCCATGTTCCGACATGGAACCAACTTCAACTTCACCTGCAACTAGCAACGCTATAAGAAGGGTTGAGCAAAAGCGGTAACTTAGCCAGACAACGGTTTGCTAGGAAAGGATGGTTAGAGGCTGACATGGCAATATGGGAGGCATGATATAGAAAGTGGTAGGTAGCGCAGCATGGCAATAGAACGAACAACTAGCAAAGCAAAGATAGAAGTCATTTCGAGGGTATGGTCATCTTGCCTGCAAGGTTCTCAGAGTTGTCGAAAGCTTGATCCTCGTAAGCGTACTCAACAAGTTCCTCATTTACGAACTTGTCTCCCGGCTCTACCCACAACAAGAACACAAGCAAACGGAACCACAATCAATCACGGGAAATGCACAAGCAACATGATGCAAAACATATATGATATGCGAGATGTGGTATGTGATGCATATGCGTGCTCCGGAAGAAAAATGATTAACAAGGCAGTAAATTGGCAAACCAAGCATGCCACTGGAAAGATGAGATGATTTCGGTCGAAATCGATATAAAGATCACCGGAAACGGATGCACGGTTTGCAAATGGCAAGCAAAACAAGAATGACACGAATCTGCGATTAACAGCATGATAGCACATAGAATACATCAAGAAACTATGCTACAGCACTCCAACATAGCAATAAAGCATATGGCAGTAATCTACACGAGATGCTTGACAAAAGATGAACACTGAGCTACAGCTAGATCACACCATAACAGGTTCAAACAAGCATGGCAATAGTGCAAAAGATATCAGGTTCACAGACGGTGAAATTAATGGACATGGCATAAACAACATCAGGTAGCAATGTTCAGAGCAAGAAATCAACATGTTACAGGGACTTAACATAGCAAAACAAGCATGGAAATAATCTACTAAACGCATATGACAAAAGTCTCTTACTGACCATAAGCCAAAAAGGATCAGAAGATATGATGGAAACCATGTAAACATAGCAAGTTCCGTTAACAGGTTTCAGACTGCAGAAAACAGAGCATGGCAGAAACAGTAATATGAAGGCATCTTGGTGAGCTTGATGCACTCACCACAAAGCAATGCGTGACAAAACAAGCATACCTACAGCAAGACGGCATGTTTATGAAGCTATCCATGGAAAGAGCAAGTAAAATTGCATGTATGAAACAACTACAACCACCTTGGCAAAACTGAACAACACGTAAAAAATCTACCAGGAACATTTTATAGCAAAAGTAGAGCAAGATTGAGTCATCCTAGGGTACTCCATAATTGTAAACAGAGGCATGAACGGATAAAGCATAACCATATCTACACGTAAACAATTAGCACTCTTGCACCCGAGATTTGGGCATCAAGATGGACTCAAATGAACATGGCACAATGGAACGAAATGAAGAGCACCTCGAGGGGAACATCTCGATATATTACACGCAAGAAACAGAGCTATATACAGAGAGATATGATGCGATGAACATGACCATGTAATGTAAAAATCTCAGACTTAGAATATTTCGGGGAGAGGGGAGAGAAGTCAACCCTAGGCGATTTCAGATCGGATCGGGCCGAGCTCGACCTCGAGCTCGCCGGAGAAGGAAGGGGCGCGGCGGCCGGAGGCGTTGGAGAGGAAAAGGAGAGGAGCCGGCGGAGGGCGCGGTGTCGGAGGAGCGGGGCGCCGCGGGGACGCGGTCGCCGGCGGGTGCGGGTGGTGGCGCCGGCGGGCGAAGTCGCCGGAGGGCGGGCGCCGGCGCAGTGAGGCTGAGGACGGCGGAGGGCGGCGGCTGGCGCTCGCGGGCGGGGTGCCGCGCGGGAGGAGGAGGAGACGGGCCGGCGGGGGCCGGATCTGGGCCTCCCGGGCCCGCGCGGTCGGCGACGAAGTGGGGTGCAGCCCGGCCGACGTGGCGCGCCGTGAGTGGCTGCGGCCGGCGGCGGACGCGTGCGGCCGCGGAGAGGGGAAGTGGACTAGGGTTTTGCACCGTGAATATTTCGGAGGGGGAGGTGTTTTATAGGTAGAGGGAGCTAGGAGACTCGAAATGGAGTGCGGTTTTCGCCCACACGATCGTGATCGAACGACCTAGAGCATGGAAGAGACTTAGAGGGGTTTTGGGCTGTTTGGAGGGAGGTTTTGCTGCAACACACAAAAAGGACTTTGCGGTTACCCGGTTAACCGTTGGAGTATCAAACGACCTCCAAATGGCACGAAACTTGACAGGTGGTCTACCGGTGGTATACCAAGGCCACTTGACAAACCTCGGTCCATTCCGAGAACGACCCGCTCACGAAAAGAAACAAGAGGGGTGCGCCGGAGGAGGTGGGAGTGTCGGATTGCAAAACGGACAATGGGGAAAATGCTCGGATGCATGAGACGAACACGTATGCAAATAAGATGCACATGATGACATGATAAGAGATGCATGACATGAACAAAATGCAAAACGAAAAAAAAACCCGACCACGAAGGGAATATCATAACACATAGCCGAAAATGGCAAGAGTTGGAGTTACACATATGGAAAGTTACATCCGCGGTGTTACAACACTCCACCACCACGAGAGGATCTCGTCCCGAGATCTAGGACTGAAAGAACTCCGGATATTCGGAACGGAGGTGGTCCTCGCGTTCCCAGGTGGCTTCTCGGTCGGAATGGTGCGACCACTTCACTTTCAGGAATTTGATAGACTTGTTGCGAGTCTTGCGCTCAGTTTCTTCAAGAATAGCAACGGGGTGCTCATGATAAGACATATCTTCTTGGAGGTCAATCTCTTCGAAGTTGATGGTGCGCTCAGGAGTCTTGAAGCACTTGCGAAGCTGTGACACGTGGAACACCTCGTGCACGTTCGCGAAGTTGGAAGGAAGCTCAAGTTGATAGGCGAGGTCGCCTCTTTTGCCAATGATCTTGAAAGGACCCACGTATCTAGGGGCAAGCTTCCCTTTGATACCGAAGCGACGAGTGCCTTTCATTCGAGAGACGCGGAGGAAGACATGGTCTCCGATCTCGAAAGCCACATCACGGTGCTTACTATCATAGTAACTCTTCTGGCGCGATTGCGCGGCTTTGAGATTTTCACGGATGACTTTACACATTTCTTCAGCCTCTGTGATTAAGTCATTGCCAAGAAGTTGGCGTTCACCAGTCTCTAACCAATTGAGAGGAGTACGACACTTTCTGCCATTGAGAATCTCGAATGGGGCCTTGCCCGAACTTGCTTGGAAGATGTTGTTGTAGGAGAATTCGGCATACGGAAGACAATCTTCCCATTTCATGCCAAAGGAAATGACACAAGCCCTGAGCATTACTTCAAGGATTTGATTGACTCGCTCGACTTGGCCACTAGTTTGCGGATGGAAAGCTGTGCTGAAGCGAATGTTGGTGCCCATGGCCTTCTGGAAGGAGTCCCAGAACTTAGAAGTGAAGATGCTTCCACGATCTGAAGATATCAATTGTGGAATGCCGTGCAAGGAGACAATCCTGGAGGTGTATAGCTCTAGCAACTGAGCTGCTGTGATAGATTCTTTGATTGGAAGGAAATGAGCCACTTTAGAATGCTTGTCAATGACAACGAAGATAGCATCATTTCCGCGCTTGGACTTAGGAAATCCGGTCACGAAGTCCATTTCGATATGATCAAACTTCCATTCTGGGATGGCAAGAGGTTGGAGGAGACCAGCTGATCGTTGGTGTTCTGCTTTCACCCTTCTACAGACATCACATTCATTCACGAATTGAGCGATTTCTTGCTTCATTCGAGTCCACCAATACGACTGCTTGAGGTCATGGTACATCTTCGTACTTCCAGGATGAATGGAAAGAAGAGAATTGTGTGCCTCGTTCATAATGACTTTCCTTAGATCACCTTTAGGAACCACAATCCGGTCCTCGAAGAATAAAGTGTCTCTGTCATCAATGCGATAGCACTTGTATTTGGAAAGACCCTTGTCGATACCACGTTTCACCTTCTTCACCATGGTATCCAGGAGTTGTGCCTCAGGAATTTGATCTTCCAAAGTAGGAGAGACTATGAGGTTGGCAAGAAAGCCTTGAGGAACAACTCGGAGATTCAGCTTGCGGAAAGCTTCACAAAGATCCGGTTGGAATGGCTTGAGAATTAAGCTGTTGCAATAAGCCTTCCTGCTCAAAGCATCTGCAATGACATTGGCCTTGCCTGGAGTATACTCAATACTCGGATTGTACCCTTGAATCATTTCGACCCATCGAGTTTGCCTAAGGTTGAGGTTGGGCTGAGTGAAGATGTACTTGAGACTCTTGTGATCGGTGAATATGTCCACTTGTCTTCCCAACAAGAGATGTCTCCATGTTATTAATGCATGGACAACTGCCGCAAACTCAAGATCATGAGTGGGGTAGTTCTTTTCGTTGGGCTTCAACTGACAAGAGGTATAGGCCACAACTTTCTTCTCTTGCATTAACACAGCACCGAGACCTTGAAGAGAAGCATCACAGAAAACTTCAAATGGCTTGGATTCGTCAGGAGGAGTTAAGACAGGAGCTGTGACTAGTTTCTCTTTGAGAGTGTTGAAAGCAACGTCACACTCAGGAGACCAGACATACTTCACATGCTTTTGGAGGAGGTTGGAAAGAGGCTTTGCAATCTTAGAGAAATTCTCAACGAATCTTCGGCAATAACTTGCGAGACCAAGAAAACTGCGGAGCTGCTTGACATTCTGAGGAGGTTCCCAATTCACAATTGCAGACACCTTCTCGGGATTAACAGCGATGCCCTTGGCAGAGATGATATGACCAAGGTAAAGAACTTCATCAAGTCAAAACTCACATTTTGAAAACTTCACATAGAATTGATACTCTCTGAGCTTGTCAAGCACCAATCGCAAATGTTTGGCATGATCCTTCTTATTCTTGGAGAAGACCAAGATATCATCGAGATACACCAGGAGGAATTCATTGGTATAGGGGTTGAAGATGAAGTTCATCATACGAGAGAATGTTGGAGGAGCATTGACAAGGCTGAAAGACATGACAATATATTCATAAGAACCAAAGCTTGTTCTGAATGCTGTCTTGGGAATATCTTCTTCACGAATGCGAATCTGATGATAACCCATACGAAGGTCAAGCTTGGAGAAAACTTTAGCACCTTTGAGTTGCTCGAATAACTCATTGATGTTGGGAAGTGGATACTTGTTCTTGATTTTCTTCTTGTTCAATGGACGGTAGTCGACACAAAGTCTTTCCGTGCCATCCTTCTTCTGGACAAAAGAACACCACAACCCCATGGAGATGAACTCGGTCTGATCAAACCCAGACGCTCTTGTGCATCGAGCTATTTCTTCAATTCCTTCAGCTCCTTGGGTCCAAGCTTGTATGGACGCTTGCAAACGGGTTCAGTGCCAGGCTCAAGATCGATGACGAACTCAACTGGCCGGTGAGGAGGCATACCCGGAAGCTCTTCTGGAAAGACATCTTGATACTCACAAACGACTGGAATTTGAGAGATGGCATTCAATTCGCCCTTCTCATTGAGAGAAAACAACCGAATGGTTTCATCACGAGCGGCATAAATAATCACATCCTCAGAAGAGTGTGTCAATTGACTATCCCTGGCAGCACAATCAAGTTGAGCCTTGTGCTTAGAAAGCCAGTCCATCCCGAGAATTAGATCAATATCCGAGTCACCAAGAACAAAAGGTTTAGACAGAAATTTATAGTTGCCCATCTTGATAGAAACATCCGGAATCATTGTGGTAGCCCTCATAGAAGAGCCCGGAGAAACAACTCCCATGGGTTTTTCCAACATTTCCGAAATGAAATCATGCTTTGCAACAAATGATCTTGACATGAAACAATGCGATGCACCAGTGTCAAAAAGAACTTTTGTAGGAATATCATTAACTAAAAGATTACCCATTATCACATCAGTAGATTCCTCCGCTTGAGCTACATTCATCATGTTCACCTTTGCAGACTTTGGATTATGCTTGACCACTGCATTGCTGGAAGATCTCACAGGAGGAGGAGGCGGAAGACGCCTTTGGTTGAAGCATTTGTTAGCATAGTGACCTTTCTGCTGACACTTGTTGCAAGTCACCTCAGAGAGTGGACGATGATAAGGAGCATTGGACTTTGGAGCTTGATTCTGAGACTTGTTCTGATAGCCAGGGTTGGGTGGGTGGGAAGATCCATGGCCACCTTTGTTCTTCTGTTGGTAAGGCTGACGAAACGGAAGAGGAGGAGGCAACCAGAACTTCTATTGCTTAGCTGCCACAAGTGAGGAAGAAGAAGACTGAACTGCGTCCCTGACTCTCTTCTTAGAAGCCTCACACTTGAGCTGAGCAGCCTCTTCCTTCAGTGCCATATTATAGAATTGATCAAACTGAGTAGGCTCAACAAGAACGAGAGCTAACTGCAGATCCTCTCTAAGGCCACCTCTGAAGTGATAGATCATGCTCTTTTCATCAGGAACGTCTTGTTTAGCGAAGCGAGCAAGTTTCTGAAACTGGATGTTGAATTGATACACAGACATGTTGCCTTGCTTGAGATTGCGGAACTCCTCACGCTTGCTCTCAACAACACTTTGTGGAATGTGGTGCGCTTTGAAGTCCCGACAGAAGTCAGTCCAAGTGATCACACGACCTCCTCTGGAATCTTTGTATTGTTGATACCAATCAGCAGCTTGGTCCTTGAGCTGAAAAGAAGCGAACTTGACATAGTCCTCAGGCCTGACATTGCTACATTCAAAATGCTTGTTGATGTCCACGAGCCAATAATCGGCATCTGTGGCATCGGCACAGTAGCTGAAAGACTTGGGCTGATTTGCAAGAAACTGGTTGAGGGTAGCGAAGTGAAGCTGATTGTTGCCTTGGCCTTGATTGCCTTGCCCTTGGGTTCATTCTTGCAAGAGTTGCCGAATCATTTGAGCATTGGCGTTGGTGGCTGCCATGATAGCTTGCCATGCCTCCGGAGGCGGAGGTGGAGGCGGAGGGTTCGCCTGACTCCCTTCATTGCGTTCCGGATTCTGACGCGTTGGCGGAGCCATCCTGAAGAGGGTGACATCCGTTAGCATCTTGATGGACAAATAGACAAGTTGAATCAACGGATAGAAATTGCAACATATAGTCTTCACAATAAACATTCGAACGAGGATGAATGAACGAATTCCATAGTAAATCATCACACTTCCATTAAGTTGAGAAGCCACTTAGAAAAAGGTATGGAATCAACATTTGACTTTGAAGCAACTCGAATACCACAATTCAAAACAAAAGAAAGTATTTGCTTGCAGAATAAGCCGGAACAAAAATATGATAGAGATTTCGTCCGAAGTTTTTGTGGTGGGGCCCACACAGGCTCGATCGTACAGCACCATCATGTACAAGGCAGTGCACATGACATATGAAGCGTCCCCGAGTCGGCATAGCCAAGGACTCTTTAAAACACTACGAGACCACTGTAAAACCAACCGTGGAAATGCGGACCACTAGACGTCGAACCCCAATCTCATATCATGTGTTTTTCGGAAAGATATCCTAGGAGCTACTTGAATTCCCACTTATAAACTCCCGAAACTATCTGGTTATGCAACCTGGTGTTGGGGATACAGGGGACACAAAAATATATCACCCAAACTAGCAATCCCTAGATCTAGCTGTATCCATCCGTCAACACATAACCAAGAAAAATTCGGAAATCGTTTACCTCAACCTTCGAAAAGCATCCGTTATACGAGTTATGGCAATACTCCCGAACTCCCGCCCCAGTACTGGGTGGCGTCGAGGTGATCTCACCAACAACTGCATAGAAGAGATTTCGATGTCGGCGAAACTGAGGTATTCCAGAACTGCAACGATAAAATTGTGACGACAACACCTCAGAGCTCAACTCCCCAGGACACTGCCACAACCCCTAAATGTCAGGAGGCACCAAGAACAATGTTCTCGTCACAAAACCATCGGAACGATTCCAAGATACCCGCGTGATCCTAAATTTTTTTAGTGAAATTTGAGGAGAGAAGAGTCAAAACTTCTACGTCAGGAGACCTCACCAGAGCGACGAAGGGACTGAGGAGTAAAAAGAATCCTACTCTCCGATATATATAATCCTAAGACTCAAAACATTTTTTTGTTCTAGACTCAACAACGCCAGCGATTCGATCAAGCAGGGGGCTCCTAAGTCGGGGATGGCTCTGATTACCAACTTGTAACGCCCATGATGCGGCTATATCTCCCACGTGTCGAGGCACGACTTAGAGGCATAACCGCATTGTGGTATTTTCGCAAGAAGGGTTATCTTCACACAGTCCCATGTACTGAACAAGAATGGGATAACGAGAGTTGGCTTACAATCGCCACTACACACAATACATAAATATAATTCATACATCATCCAAAATCCACACATAGACCGACTACGGTCAAATCCAAATGAAAATAAGATAACCCCAAATGCTAGATCCCCGATCGTCCCAACTCGGCTCCACTACTGATCATCAGGAAAAGACACATAGTAACGACCACGTTCCTCATCGAACTCCCACTTGAGCTCGGTTGCGTCATCTGCACTGGCATCGTCGGCACCTGCAACTGTTTTGGTAGAATCTGTGAGTCACGAGGACTCAGCAATCTCACACCCGCGAGATCAATACTATTTAAGCTTATAGGAAAGGATGGTGTAATGAGGTGGAGCTGCAGCAAGCACTAAGCATATATGGTGGCTAACATACGCAAATGAGAGCCAGAAGAGAAGCAACGCAACAGTCGAGAAGCTAGAAAAGATCAAGAAGTGATCCTGAAACTACTTACGTTCATGCATAACTCAAACCGTGTTCACTTCCCGGACTCCGCCGAGAAGAGACCATCACGGCTACACACACGGTTGATGTATTTTAATTAAGTCAAGTGACAAGTTCTCTACAACCGGACATTAACAAATTCCCATCTGCCTCATAACCGCGGGCACGACTTTCGAAAGATAATACCCTGCAGGGGTGTCCCAACTTAGCCCATTATAAGCTCTCACGGTCAACGAAGAATAAACCTTCTCCCGAGAAGACCTGATCAGTCTCGGAATCCCGGTTTACAAGACATTTCGACAATGGTAAAACAAGACCAGCAAAGCCGCCCGAATGTGCCGACAAATCCCGATAGGAGCTACACATATCTCGTTCTCAGGGCACACCGGATGAACACTACGTACAACTAAAACCAATCCTCGAGTTTCCCCAAGGTGGCGCTGCAAGTGGCTCTAGTTTGGACCAGCACACAGAGGAACACTGGCCCGGGGGTTTAAATAAAGATGACCCTCGGGCTCGCGAAAACCCGGGGGAAAAAGGCTTAGGTGGCAAATGGTAAAACCAAGGTTGGGCCTTGCTGGAGGAGTTTTATTCAAGGCGAACTGTCAAGGGGATCCCATAAATCACCCAACCGCGTAAGGAATGCAAACTCAAGGAACATAATCCCGGTATGACGGGAACTGGGGCGGCAAGAGTGGAACAAAACACCGGGCATAAGGCCGAGCCTTCCACCATTTACCAAATATATAGATGCATTAATTAAATAAGAGATATTGTGATAATCCAAAATATCCATGTTCCGACATGGAACCAACTTCAACTTCACCTGCAACTAGCAACGCTATAAGAAGGGTTGAGCAAAAGCGGTAACTTAGCCAGACAACGGTTTGCTAGGAAAGGATGGTTAGAGGCTGACATGGCAATATGGGAGGCATGATATAGCAAGTGGTAGGTAGCACAGCATGGCAATAGAACGAACAACTAGCAAAGCAAAGTTAGAAGTGATTTCGAGGGTATGGTCATCTTGCCTCCAAGGTTCTCAGAGTTGTCGAAAGCTTGATCCTCGTAAGCGTACTCAACAAGTTCCTCGTTCACGAACTCATCTCCCGGCTCTACCCACAACAAGAACACAAGCAAACGGAACCACAATCAATCACGGAAAATGCACAAGCAACATGATGCAAAACATGTATGATATGCGAGATGTGGTATGTGATGCATATGCGTGCGCCGGAAGAAAAATGATGAACAAGGCAGTAACTTGGCAAACCAAGCATGCCACTGAAAAGATGAGATGATTTCGGTCGAAATCGATATAAAGATCACCGGAAACGGATGCACGGTTTGCAAATGGCAAGCAAAACAAGAATGACACGAATCTGCGATTCACAGCATGATAGCACTTAGAATAGATCAAGAAACTATTCTACAGCACTTCAACATAGCAAAAAGCATATGGAAGTAATCTAAAGGAGATGCTTGACAAAAGATGAACACTAAGCTACGGCTAGATCACACCATAACAGGTTCAAACAAGCATGGCAAAAGTGCAAAAGATATCAGGTTCACAGACTTGGTGAAATTACTGGACATGGCATAAACAGCATCAGGTAGCAATGTTCAGAGCAAGAAATCAACATGTTATAGGGACTTAACATAGCAAAACCAGCATGGCAATAATCTACTAAACGCATATGACAAAAGTCCCTTACTGACCATAAGCCAAAAAGGATTAGAAGATATGATGGCAACCATGTAAGCATAGCAAGTTCCGTTAACAGGTTTCATACTTAGCAGAAAACAGAGCATGGCAGAAACAGTAATATGAAGGGAGCTAGGAGACTTAGAAGTGGACTAGGGTTTTGCACCGCGAATATTTCGGAGGGGGAGGGGCCGGCGGCAGAATTTGTCCGGCAGCGGCGGACGCGTCCGGCCGCGGAGAGGGGGAGTGGACTAGGGTTTTGCACCACGAATATTTCGGAGGGGGAGGTGTTTTATAGGTAGAGGGAGCTAGGAGACTCCAAATGGAGTGCGGTTTTCGCCCACACGATCGTGGTCGAAGGACCTAGAGAATGGAAGAGACTTAGAGGGGTTTTGGGCTGTTTGGAGGGGTTTTTTGCTGCAACACACAAAAAGGACTTTGCGGTTACCCGGTTAACCGTTGGAGTATCAAACGACCTCCAGATGGCACGAAACTTGACAGGTGGTCTACCGGTGGTATACCAAGGCCACTTGAAAACCTCGGTCCATTCCGAGAATGTTCAAAACCCGCTCACGAAAAGAAACAAGAGGTGTGCGCCGGAGGAGGTGGGAGTGTCGGATTGCAAAACGGACAACGGGGAAAATGCTCGGATGCATGAGACATACACGTATGCAAATGAGATGCACATGATGACATGATAAGAGATGCATGACATGAACAAAATGCAAAACGAAAAACAAAACCCGACCACGGAGGGAATATCATAACACATAGCCGAAAATGGCAAGAGTTGGAGTTACACAAATGGAAAGTTACATCCGGGGTGTTACAAAACTGGTCCTGTAAAACAAACACAAGAATAATTTTCATAGATTAAACTCTTGTAAGCCGGCACCTGATCATCCTTAACTCCTTGTTATTTCCTTCTTCTAGAAAAACCGGGTCAATAGGCCAGTTTCATACTCAATTTGCTGACGTTGGTTTCTCACAGAGAAAAATTGTGAAGCATAATTCATTTGACTCAGCTCCCAATGTTTAAAAATATTGGTCTTGAAATACTTATCTGATCTTCAGCCAGCTTGAAAATGTAGATCTTGCCTATTTATGATTACCAAAATTGCCGGGTTATAAACAGATGATGCCGAGTCATAATTGTTGTTGACGCTAAGTCAAAACTGAGAATTTTGAAGATTTCTCTCCCTCATATCCATATTACCTGTAGCCCCCAAGTCTTGAGCAGAGCAAAGTGATGACTTAAGACTTTCTTCAATATAAGTATTACCACTTTGAAGAAATCCATGTTGTTCATCTTAATTACTAGCCAGAACTACGTATTCCACATATGTAGCCCCCAAGTGCTGGGTTGTCATGCTTGCAGCAACCTGGGACTTGAAATTGCCATATGCTCATAAAAACTTCAACCAATGTAGCCCCCAAGGGCTGGGTCTTTATGCAATAATGAGCAGGGACTTTGTAGATATGGTCACGTAGACTTGAACAGCAACGTGTAGCCCCCAAGGGCTGGGTCAGTATGATAATACTGAGCTGGAACTTTATATATACTTCATTGAAAATAACGTCATATGATGTAACCCCCATCATGGGCCTTGAACCCACGTCCACAAGGTTAAGAGCTTTGTGCTTTACCAACTGAGCAGTGGACCCTTGAATATAATGGATTAAGACTTGTGTACCTTAAATTTTTGATAGGAGCAATTGGTAGCCCCCTAGGGCCGGCTCATTACGATGTGATGAGTCGGGTCTTCAACAAGGCAAGTAAGAAATGACCTTGCATTAGCCCCCAAATGTCATGGTGCATGCTTGCAGCGACATGGGACTTCCATATTTGATATAATCTTAATCTGAATAATGTAGCCCCCAAGTGCCGGGTCGTAAGCCTGCAGCGACTCGGGACTATTCCTTCCATTGTAGAATAAATTATATCCATTGATAAAATAATATCCATTGCGCTGAAACGACTTTGAAAACCTCAATCATAATATTGGTTATTGATAACCATAATAAAAATCCAACCATGTTGGCTATTAAAGATTTGAATAATATAGCCCAGTTTGAAAACTAGTTCCTGCAATATAAACCAGTATATCCATGCATATATGATGCATGCTATGATGATGCAATGATAATAAAATGTATGATTATGATGTATGATGATGCAATATATGTGTATGATAACAAAATACTTCAATGAAACTAGTCTGAGCCACTGGATTGTTCGTGCATTCTGTGAGCGTGACTTACAGTGTGCCCAATCGACATTTGAACCCTAGATAAAGTCTGGTCTTGCTCAAAGACTTATCAGGAGTACGCGGGGCCAGAGTAACAACATACATCATGGGCCGATTTATGCAAGTTTCAAGGAAGGCGGCTTATGAAGCCTGGATCTATCCTGACTATCTGTAAGTCGTGCTCTCGCATGACAAACCGCCGTTTGAACCTTAACAAGCTCAGATATTGGTCGAATACGCCGTAAAGATTGATCGTTAAGAGTTCGACGGGTCAATCAGGATTACCCAATGGAGTTGAAGCAGCTGGCTATAGGTAGGATGACCCGGAAAGGTTATGTTCTCTTTGGTCGAATACGCCTATATGTTTGAACAAACCTGGTCAAGAGGGTACTAACGCTATGTTCTCTTTGGTCGAATACGCCTATGTTTGAACAGGAAGCCCGCAAGTGACATGCTTACAAGTGTGGCGTTGAGCTGATCAAGAGGGATATTCACGGCTATGATTCGAATACGATCAGGAAGCCCCCAAGTGACCAAGATAAGCCCGTAAGGCAGGATACCCATGTTTGAACCGTGCATCATAGCAGCAAATTCTCTTTAGCAACCTTTAATTTTTCTTGAGAACTCGAACTTGCGAGAGATGGATTCTTTTGAGCCGGAATTTTAAACCGGATTTTGAGAGCTTCAAAGCTTTATGGGAGACAGACTTCCATGAGCCGGATTTTAAACCGGATATTTGAGAGCTTTAGTGAGACTGATTTCCCTTGAGCCGGATTTTAAACTGGCTATTGAGAGCTTCAGTGAGACTGATTTCCCTTGAGCTGAATTTTAAACCAGAATCTCCTCTTTAAGCCGGAAATTTTCTGACGGCCTTTAAATTTTATCAATATGGCAGTAGCCTCCGGGACCGGGTTATCTTTCCCTCCAACGTCCTGGGGTTCTTGAATTTGCTGAGACTGGCAAGACTTGCTGAGTCATATCATTGTAGCCCCCGAGTCTTAAGACTACTCGAGAAGTTTGCTTGAGACTCTCCATGCTTGACCATGATATAACCAGTGGACTGCTGGAATATGTTGAATCTCGGTGGGTTATAATTGACCCTGTCCATTGACCCGTCTGGTGTAGGCAAGGTCCATAGCTTGATGGCCTCTTTTGTAACGATGATTTGTTCTGCATAAGAAATTGCACAAACGAGAGTAATTGTTCTCGAAGAAAATAAAAATGTATCAATAAAAACTTGACAGGATGAATTCTACCTGATATGCTTGACCGAAAATTATCAGCCGTAGGGTTGCAGCAATGATGACGGAGGTGGCAGCTAAAAGCGCAGCACCGGGCGGCTCAACAGTGATCCTCCGGAAGCAGAGGCGTGCCGGTAAGGCGAGCTATGGCCGTGGCTGTGGAGTTAGGCACCGGCGATTTTCCGCGGCCACGAGGCGAATCGAGGTCTGAAGGTGTGGCCGTCGGGGAGAGCCGGCGAGGCGTGGGCGACTCAAGGTGGAAGCGAGATTAGCCAGGCGCGAGCGGCCCGCGGCAGCGGCTCACGGTAAAGCTGGTGAGGTGCAGTCTTGAAGCGGAGGCGAACGGCTCAAATCCATGACTCGACGGCACGGCTGCGAAGATGGATTGACGAGTCAAAGGCCGTAGAAGGAGAGGCGGAGTGACGTCTCAGAAGCGGCCGTAGCACCGAGGCGCCCTGGAGGCGGCTCGAAGTCAGCGGATTGAGCGGCGACGACGCGGTAGGCGCCGTGGTTCCAGCAGAGCAGCTCGGCCAAGAACTTAAGCTCCGAGTCGTATTAACTAGTCAAGGCCTTTCTGATTCAGACTCTGCAATTGTGTACACCCGTCCGTAGTCCAACATCCTGAGACACGCAATGCTACCAGCTAAGGCGAGTGAGACCGTTCGGGGCCGCAAGTCCAGGTGGCTCAAGGCGGAGTAGTCGAGCGGAAGCAGGCGGGGCACAATCGATGAGCGCGGCAGGGGAGGCCCCATCGCTGCTACTTGGGGTATAGCTTGGCAGGTCAATGGAGCGGGTCAACTGTGGAGCCCGAACCCATGGAGAATCTGCTTCCGACTCGAGTGTGGTCCACCGAGTCCGTGTTATTATTATTTTTCAGCACCTTGCGTGAACTTTGTTGTAAGCCAGGCTCAATCTGACTTAGACTCGTACTCATTAGAATTACCCGACCGGCCGACGACAGAACTTTTGAAGAGTCTTGGCGACTCATAATCCTCATCATCCCATAACACAAGAAAAGTAAGCATGAGTCCCAGGGCATTGGGGATCTTGTTTTCATCACGTGTGTCACCTCAAATTTTCCATCGTAACCGTCCCTGTTTGACATTTGGGCGATCCTTTGCTCGCTTGCACACAGGACGAGCGTGTGTGCCATCGCTGTCGAAGTTGCCTTTCGACTTTGATCTGATATTAAAACTTTTTTCAATAGCAATCTGATGAAACCAGAGTTGATGCAGAATCTTCTATGCCGGCTCTTTTCCATCTGACGAATCGCGAACCTCTCGACTCCTGAGGAATTCCCTCCAAGAACTCAACACCATCTTGCGCGAGCCCCACGGTGGGCGCCAACTGTCGTGGAATTGTCACGGCAGATGTCCTAGTGTGCGGACTTAGTCATGAGGCCAACGCATCTATGTGGTAGCTTGAGAGGGGTTGAGCGGAATCGAGAGATGCAACACAAGACAAGGTTTTAGACAGCTTCGGGCCCCGAGAAACATCATCCGGTAACAACCCTACATGTTGTTTGTGGCTAGGTCTCATTATCATCACGAGGGAGTCGCCGTATCTCCAGCTCTCCTAGTTGTGCTTAGACTTAACGGTTATTCAACTCGTCCCTCTTGGGGTGCCCTGCCCCTCCTTATATAAGTTGAAGGGGCGGGTTACATGTAGAGTCCAACTCGGATTAAGACTTAAGCTATTCTGACTTCTCGTCACAGGCTTCTCTCCATGGGCTTCTTAACGTTTTCGGCTTCTTAACATTTTGGGTTTATTAACCCCAGGCGACTCTGTCACAATCTGACTTAAACATCTGGCTTAAACAATCTGCCGCCTTACAATCTACCGGCTTAAACATCTGGCTTTAAACAGTCTGCCGGCTTACAATCTGCCGGTTTAACATCTGGCTTAAACAATCTGTCGGCTTACAATCTGCCGGTTTAACATCTGGCTTAAACAATCTTCCGGCTTACAATCCGACGGGTCACCAATGAAATACCAAGTCCTAGCCGGGTCATATCTCCGGCCGGGTCATACCGCGGGGTATATCCTCGACACATACCGAAAGATCTTCCACTAGTAAAAAAGTGCATGCAATTGAAGAGATTAATGTTTTGAGTGGAAAGATGGATGAGCTTATGAAACTATTTGCTAGAAAGAGTGCTCCTATTGATCCTAATGATATGCCTTTTTCTACTTTGATTGCGACTAATAATGAATCTATGGATGTGAATTTTGTTGGTAGGAACAATTTTGTTAATAACGCATATAGAGGTAATTTTAATCCTAGGCCATTTCTTAGTAATTCCTCTAATAATTATGGTAATTCCTACAACATTTCTTATGGAAATTATAATAAGATGCCCTCTGATTTTTAGAATAGTGTTAGAGAATTTATGAGTTCGCAAAAGAATTTCAATGCTTTGATTGAAGAAAAATTGCTTAAGATTGATGATTTGGCTAGGAACGTGGATAGAATTTCTCTTGATGTTGATTCTTTGAAACTTATATCTATTCCACCCAAGCATGATATCCATGAGTCTCTCAAAGCTATGAGAATTTCCATTGATGAGTGTAAGGAAAGAACCGCTAAGATGCGTGCTAAAAAAGATTGGTTTATAAAAGCGTGTTCTTCTAGTTTCCGTGAAAATAATGATGAAGATCTTAAAGTGATTGATGTGAATCCTATTGAATCTTTGTTTTCCAATGTAAATCTTGATAAATATGGGACTGGAGATGAGTCAACTTTAGTTAAAAGGCGTCCCAACGATTCCGAGTTTTTAGATCTTGATGCAAAAATTGATAAAAGTGGGATTGGAGAGGTCAAAACTTTAAGTAGCAATGAACCCACTCTTTTGGATTTCAAGGAGTTTAATTATAATAATTGTTCTTTAATAGATTGTATTTCCTTGTTGCAATCCATGTTGAATTCTCCTCATGCTTATAATCAAAACAAAGCTTTTACTAAACATATCACTAATGCGATGATGAAATCCTTTGAAGAAACGCTCGAATTGGAAGTTTCTATTCCTAGAAAACTTTATGATGAGTGGGAACCTACTATTAAGATTAATATTATTGATTATGAATGCCATGCTTTGTGTGATTTGAGTGCTAGTGTTTCCACGATTCAAAAAACTTTATGTGATGTGTTAGGTTTTCGTGAATTTGATGATTGTTCTTTAAATTTGCATCTTGCGGATTCCACTATTAAGAAATCTATGGGAAGGATTAATGATGTTTTTATTGTTGAAAATAGGAATTATGTGCCCATAGATTTCATTGTTCTTGATATAGATTGCAATCCTACATGTCGTATTATTCTTGGTAGACCTTTCCTTATAACGATTGGTGCAATTATTGATGTGAAAGAAGGAAACATTAGATTTCAATTTCCGTTAAGGAAAGGCATGGAACACTTCCCACGTAACAAAATTAAATTGCCTTATGAATCTATTATGAGTCCCACTTATGGATTGCATGCCAAAGATGATAAATCTAGATCTATTCGTGTTTTATGCCTAGCTAAGGGCATTAAGCAATAGCGCTTGTTGGGAGGCAACCCAATTTTATTTTTGTTTTTGCTTTATTTGGTTCTGTTTTGTAATAAATAATTCATCTAACCTTTGGTTAGATGTGGTTTTGTGTTTTAATTGGTGTCTGTGCCAAGTAAGACCTTTGGGATGGCTTACGGTGATAGTTGATTGGATCCTGCTGAAAAACAGAAACTTTTGCGCCCAGAAAAACAATTCTTATTTTTTACTGGTGCGTGGAAAAACTCTAATTTTTTTACACAAGATTGACTTACGAATTGCCTCTGTTGTACTAATGTTTCAGAATTTTTGGAGTTACAGAATTATTAGAACAATTCAGATCTTCGCAGACTGTTCTTTTTTGACAGATTCTGTTTTCTATGTGTTGTTTGCTTATTTTGATGAATCTATGGCTAGTATCCGGGGTTATGAACCATGGAAAAGTTGGAATACAGTAGATATTACACCTATATAAATAAATAATGAGTTCACAACAGTACCAAAAGTGGTGATTTATTTTCTTTTACTAACAGAGCTTATGAGATTTTCTGGTGAGTTTTGTGTTGTGAAGTTTTCAAGTTTTGGGTAAGGATTGGATGGACTATGGAATAAGGAGTGGCATGAGCCTAAGCTTGGGGATGCCCAAGGAACCCCAAGGTAATATTCAAGGACAACCAAAAGCCTAAGCTTGGGGATGCCCCGGAAGGCATCCCCGCTTTCGTCTTCGTCTATCAGTAACTTTACTTGTGGCTATATTTTTATTCACCACATGATACGTGTTTTGCTTGGAGCGTCTTGTATGATTTGAGTCTTTGCTTTTTAGTTTACCACAATCATCCTTTCTGTACACACCTCTTGAGAGAGACACGCATGAATCGTGATTTATTAGAATACTCTTTGTGCTTCACTTATATCTTTTGAGCTAGGCAATTTTGCTCTAGTGCTTCACTTATATCTTTTAGAGCACGGCGATGGTTTTATTTTATAGAAATTGATGAACTCTCGCACTTCACTTATATTATTTGAGACTCTTTAAAGCAGCATGGTAATTTGCTTTGGTTATAAATTTAGTCCTAATACGATAGGCATCCAAGAGGATATAATAAAAACTTTCATATAAAGTGCATTGAATACTATGAGAAGTTTGATTCCTTATGATTGTTTTGAGATATGAAGATGGTGATATTAGAGTCATGCTAGTGAGTAGTTGTGAATTTGAAATACTCATGTTATGGTTTGTGAGTCCCGTAGCATGCACGTATGGTGAACCGTTATGTAACGAAGTTGGAGCATGATATATTTTTAGATTGTCTTCCTTATGAGTGGTGGTCGGGGACGAGGGATGGTCTTTTCCTACCAATCAATCCCCCTAGGAGCATGCGTAGTACTTTGTTTTGATGACTAATAGATTTTTGCAATAAGTATGTGAGTTCTTTATGACTAATGTTGAGTCCATGGATTATACGCACTCACCCTTTCGCCATCGCTAGCCTCTCTTGTACCGCGCAACTTTTGCCGGTACCATAAACCCACCATATACCTTCCTCAAAACAACCACCATACCTACCTATTATGGCATTTCCATAGCCATTCCGAGATATATTGCCATGCAAGTTTCCACTGTTTCGTTTATTATGACACGCATCATCATTGTCATATTGCTTTGCATGATCATGTAGTTGACATCGTATTTGTGGCAAGGCCACCGTTCATCATTTTTTATACATGTCGCTCTTGATTCATTGCACATCCCAGTACACCGCCGGAGGCATTCATATAGAGTCATATCTTGTTCTGGTATCGAGTTGTAAGTAAATAGAAGTATGATGATCTTCCTTTTTAGAGCATTGTCCCATGTGAGGAAAAAAAAGAGAGAAATAAAAAAACAAAAAAGGGAGAAAAGGAAAAAAAGAAAAAAAAGAAAAAAAAGAAAAAAAAGAAAAAAGAGAGAAAAAGAGAGAAGGGACAATGTTACTATCCTTTTCCATACTTGTGTTTCAAAGTAGCACCATAGTCTTCATGATAGAGAGTCTCCTATGTTAACACTTTCATATACTAGTGGGAATTTTTTATTATAGAACTTGACTTGTATATTCCAATCATGGGCTTCCTCAAAATTCCCTAGGTCTTCATGAGCAAGCAAGTTGGATGCACACCCACTTAGTTTTCTTTTTGAGCTTTCATAAACTTATAGCTCTAGTGCATCCGTTGCATAGCAATCCCTACTCGCCCACATTGATATCTATTGATGGGCATCTCCATAGCCCGTTAATATGCCTAGTTGATGTGAGACTATCTCCCTCTTTTTGTCTTCTCCACAACCACCTTCTATTCCACTAATAGTGCTATGTCCATGGCTCACGCTCATGTATTGCGCGAAAGTTGAAAAGGTTTGAGAACATCAAAAGTATGAAACAATTGCTTGGCTTGTCATCGGGGTAGTGCACGATTTGAATATTTTGTGTGATGAAGATGGAGCATAGCCAGACTATATGATTTTGTAGGGATAAACTTTCTTTGGCCATGTTATTTTGAGAAGACATAATTATCTTATTAGTATGCTTGAAGTATTATTGTTTTTATGTCAATATTAAACTTTTGTTTTGAATCATACGGATCTGAACATTCATGCCACAATAAACAAAATTACATGGATAAATATGTTAGGTAGTATTCCACATCAAAAATTCTATTTTTATCATTTACCTACTTGAGGACGAGCAGGAATTAAGCTTGGGGATGCTTGATACGTCTCCAACGTCTCTATAATTTTTGATTGTTCCATCCTTTTATATTATCTGTTTTGGATGTTCTATATGCATTAATATGCTGTTTTATCTGATTTTTGGGACTAACCTATTAACCAAGAGCCCAGTGTCAGTTCCTGTTTTTTTCCTTGTTTTAGAATTCCGCAGAAAAGGAATACCAAACGGAGTCCAAACGGAATGAAACTTTCGCGATGATTTTTCTTGGACCAGAAGACATCCACAGGACTTGGAGTACACGTCAGGAAAGCCACGAGGCTGCCACAAGGTCGGAGGGCGCGCCCAGGGGGTATGGCGCGTCCCCACCCTTGTGGGCCCCTCATGACTCCACCGACCTATTTCTTCCGCCTATGTATTCTCAAATATTCCAAAACCTACCAAGAGAGCCACGAAAACACTTTTCGACCGCCGCAACCTTCTGTACCCGTGAGATCCCATCTAGGGGCCTTTTCCAGCGTCCTGCCGGAGGGGGATTCGATCATGGAGGGCTTCTACATCAATGCCATTGCCTCTCCGATGAAGCCTTATTAGTTTACCACAGACCTATGGGTCCATAGCTAGTAGGTAGATGGCTTCTTCTGTCTCTTTGATTCTCAACACCATCTTCTCCTCGATGTTCTTGGAGATCTATTTAATGTAATGCCTTTTTGTGGTGTGTTTGCCGAGATCCGATGAATTGTGGATTTATGATCATCTTATCTATGAATATTATTTGAATCTTGTCTGAATTCTTTTATGTATGATTTGATATCTTTGCAAGTCTCTTTGAACTATCGATTTGGTTTGGCCAACTGGATTGGTTTTTCTTGCAATGGGAGGAGTGATAAGCTTTGGGTTCAATCTAGCGGTGCTTGATCCCAGTGACAGAAGGGGAACCGACACGTATTGTATTGTTGCCATCGAGGATAAGAAGATGGGGTTTTCATCATATTGCTTGAGTTTATCCCGCTACATCATGTCATATTGCTTAATGCGTTACTCTGTTCTATCAACTTAATACTCTAGATGCACGCAGGAGTCGGTCGATGTGTGGAGTAATAGTAGTAGATGCAGGCAGGAGTCGGTCTACTTGATACGGACGCGATGCCTATATTCATGATCATTGCATTAGATATCGTCATAACTTTGCGCTTTTCTATCAATTGCTCGATAGTAATTTGTTCACCCACCGTAATATTTTCTATCTCGAGAGAAGCCTCTAGTGAAACCTATGGCCCCCAGGTCTACTTTCCATCATATAAGTTCCTGATCTACAATTTTAGTTTCCTATCTACTTCCTTTGCAATCTTTTTACTTTCCGTTCCATAAACCAAAAATACCAAAAATATTACTTTACTGTTTATCCATCTCTATTAGATCTCACTTTGCAAATAACCGTGAAGGGATTGACAACCCCTTATCGCGTTGGGTGCAGGTTGGTGTTTTTGTGTGCAGGTATTCGGTGACTTGTGCATTGTCTCCCACTGGATTGATACCTTGGTTCTCAAAACTGAGGGAAATACTTACTCTAGTTTGTTGCATCACCCTTTCCTCTTCAAGGGAATAACCAACGCATGCTCAAGAGGTAGCAGTTGCCGGCCAGCGCCACGATCCGGTCGAGCTTGCGCTGCTCCTCGGCTATGACTAGCGACTCGGCTAGCATGGAGCTGGCCCGGGCGCACTCTAGGGATTCCTTGTAGTCGCCGACAATAGTGATGTGGCCCTCGGGACCCGACATCTTCATCTTCAAGTAGGTGTAATGAGGAACCGCCATGAACTTTGCCAGCGCAGGCCGGCCCAGCTGCATGTGGTAGGGACTGGCCAGGTCCTTGAACCAGATGGGCTCGCGCCGAAAGTGGTCGCTGGAGCCGAACAGGACGTCAAGCCGGATCCGACCGATCGGGGAGTAGGAGAGGCCTGGCACGATGCTGCGGCCGTGGAACACCGGGTTGGCTCCATCCGTCTTTCCTCGATGCCGAGCTTGGTCATGGTGTCGCGGTAGAGGATGTTGATGCTGCCGCCGCCGCCGATGAGGACTCGCGGGAACTTGCAGGTGCGCTTTTCGGTGACAATGACATGGCAGGCAATTGGTTCATACTTTTAATACTCTTAAGCCTTTTCAACTTTTACGTAATACATGAGCGTGAGCCATGGATATATCACTATGGGTGGAATAGAATATGATGGTGGAGGCTGTGTGGAGAAGACAAAAAAGGAGAAAGTCTCACATTGATGAGGCTAATCAATGGGCTATGGAGATGCCCATCAATTTATGTCAATGCAAGGAGTAGGGATTGCCATGCAGCAGATGCACTAGAGCTATAAGTGTATGAAAGCTCAAAAGAAAACTAAGTGGGTGTGTGTTGAGGATATAGACCTTAGAGTCACCCGCCAGGAGGGGCCGGGTTACTCATAATGGTCATTGCCAGAAGCCCGGCGCCAAGCTTGAAGACGGTGGGCCAAAGATGGGCTTAAGACCCGGATATGGCTTAAGGCCCGTAGTTACAATCATTATTATGGTAGAACTTGTAGTGTAAGGCAAGAATAGTTGAGAGTCCGAGCCGGACACTCTTATGAGCCGGCCGGGACTCTGAGAGTTGCTGGGCGTCAGCCTCCCTATATAAAGGGACGACCCGGCAGCGGTTTAGGGATAGGGAAGATCTCGTCGAGAACCAGGCATAGCAATTAAGCTCCCTGGTCATCGAAACCCTAATCAATACCACCTCAACTGGACGTAGGCTTTTACCTTCACCGTAAGGGGCCGAACCAGTATAACCCTCGTGTTCCTTGTCCCGTTAACCCCTTCAAGCTTCCTAGCGGCGATGGCTCCACGACTAAGTCCTAGCTTGAGGACATCTGCCGTGACAATTCCACGGCAGTTGGCGCCCACCGTGGGGCCAGCGCACGGTGGATTTGAGTTCTTGAAGGGCAGCTTCGAAGGGCTCAAGGGATACGCTGGGGGCCGGATGACCAAGAGTCGTCGCGGCAAGCTCTACATCGACGATGCAAACTGGGCCCCCGACGCCGGCTCAATTGAGTACGGGTACCGGGTCCCCTTCGGCGGAATTCATGTTTTCATTGGCAAGATTGGTGAGCCGGGCCCTGAGCCGGATCTCTGCGCCGATCTCATCGAGACGGCTCAGCGTGCACGACCCGCCCGGGCCCGGCCTGCCTTAAGGCATGCTTTTGTGGGATGTGTCCATGGAGGGCTCTCTGATCGATCTGGATCTGGTGATGAGACGGCCGCCAGCTCTGACGGCGAGTCGTCCACCGATGAATCAAACTCGTTGTATCAAGTTCAAGATGGCAGGCTCATGGGTTGTTCCGATGGTGACAGTATTCCAGACCCGTTTGAGCCGCCAAGTCAGGTTGGAGTGTTTATGGCCGGTGCACAGCCTATTCAGAACCCTGCTGCTGGAGCGAGAAACCCGGTGCCCTCTCCGGCTCAGGTGCTGATGGATCTCACGGACAAGATGACGGCCCTGTTAACTGCCGCGGTTGACCCGGCGGATCAAGCTCGGCATGATGCGGAGGTGGCGCAATTAAAGTTAGATCTAGTGAAAGCTAAGGAGGACCTGGCAGCGGAAGGGATCAGGATGGCTGCGGAGAGGGCGGCTCTCGACGCCCAAACACAATTGATCCAGGCGTAGTCTTTCCGGCTCACGATGGATCAGAACGCGTCCAATGAGGTCATGAGAAGGAGGCATCAGAAGGCCCAATCTCGGCTCCCTCCGGTTTACGATCCACGAAACCTCTTCAACACGCCAGGTGCAGGGTCTAGTAACCCGCCAGGGGTCATAATGCCCGGGTCTGGGACCCCTATTTAGCCACAAGTGATGGGGCCTCCCCAGGTGCCCCCTGCCCCGCCTCAGTACGTGCCAATACCACCGGGTCATTATGCCAACCCGCTGGAGAACATGGTCGCCGCGGCAGCACGGCTGGCGGCTCTCCCAATTGACGGCGACACTCCGACGGCCATTGAAACCCGCCGGGTCAGGGAACTCCTTCAGACAGCACTGGCGCAGCAAGAGGCGTACTCCTATAGCCGGGACAGGATCCACTCGACCCCTCGTCCAGGCCGGAGCCCGAGTTACAGCAGGCACATGGTCTCAGCGACCAGCTCAAGTAACGTCCGACGCCCTGACCCGCCCCCTGGCCATGGCCCGGCTCATAACGGAGCCTTTCACGCAGCAGACCAAGACAGGGCGCGGCAAGAGGCGGAGCAGGTGCCTCAGTTGACGGCTTACCAGACTCCCCCGGCTTACCCGACGACTTCCGTCGACGTGGGTATCCCTACCAGGACTGGGGGTGTCCCTTGTTTAGTGCCAGCTATCCGCAATGAACGTCTACCCAAGGACTTCAAAGGCCCTAGGAAGGTGCCTAATTACACGGCAGACTTGCAACCCGCAGCCTGGATCGAGAGTTATGAGATGGCCATGGAACTGCTGGAGGTCAGTGAAGCGGCCATGGCCAAGTACTTCACCATGATGTTAGATGGGACTGCCCGCACTTGGTTGAAAGGGCTACCACCGAATTCCATTGGGTCTTGGGCTGAGCTGAAGGCCCGGTTCATCCAAAACTTCAAGGATACATGTAGGCAGTCTATGTCAATTGTGGATTTGACTAACTGCAAGCAGCAGGAGGGTGAGTCTACGACACATTGGGTTCGCCGGGTTAAGGAGATAATACATTCCTCGGATAAGATGGATCCCGGCTCTGCAGTCTTAATGTTGGAGCAGAATTGTCGTTTTGTGCCCCTGAAGATGAAACTCGGGCGGCTTAAGCGCGACTGCAATGATATGGGTACACTGATGGCGGCTCTTGTCAAGTACGCCGATTCTGATGGTACCAATGACCCCGCTTCAGATGATGAAAGGACAGGGAAGGGAAAGAAGAATGGGAATGGCAAGGGTCCTCAGCATAACCCGGGAAACCAAGGAGGAGGCAAGCGCAAGGCCGATGGCGGCCTAGAGTTTGTAGCCAACGCCAGCTCACAAGGTAATAACCAGCGACGCAAGGGGAGGCCCCCTCCCCGAGCCAGCGGGTCAGGCCCGACGCTGGAGCAGCTATTGAATGAGCCTTGTCCAAGGCATGGCTCTAGAGAGAAGCCAGCTACCCATCTATGGAAGGATTGTGCAGTCATGAAGGCCTTTAAAAATTACAATGGCCCGGGCGGCGGCTCAGGCGCCGGCGGTTTTCATGGCCCGGGCGGCAGCTCAAATTCTAATCCTCAGAACGGTCAAGGGGGCTTTAATCAGCAGTCTGGCCAGGGTCATCAACAGTAGCAGGGGGGTTATCAGACCAATCCAAAGCAGCTTAGCGGTGGACAGTATCATGTGTTTACCACCAGTCTGTGTAAGCGAGATCAGAAGCTTCATAAGAGGGCTGTGAATGCTGTTGAGCCGGCGGTTCCACGCTACTTGCGGTGGTCTGAGCAGCCTATAGTGTGGAGTAGGGAGGATCACCCTCCCCGGGTGGATAATCCGGGTCACTTGGCCTTGGTGGTGGCTCCTCAGGTGGGAGGATATAAGTTCACTAAGGTGCTCATGGATGGAGGCAGCAGCATCAACATCCTCTATTATGAGACGTTCCGTCGTATGGGGTTGATTGATAAGAACCTCAGCCAGTCAAACACTATTTTCCACGGTGTGGTACCTGGTAAGTCGGCTTATCCAGTCGGCAAGATCGAGTTGGAAGTGGCCTTTGGAGATGAGCACAACTACAGGGTGGAAAAATTGACCTTTGAGGTGGTCAAGATAAGAAGTCCGTACCATGCCATATTTGGGCGGCCGGCTTACGCCAAGTTCATGGCACGGCCGTGTTACGTGTATTTACAGCTCAAGATGCCGGGTCATAATGGGACCATTACGGTTCATGGAAGCCGGAAGGTGGCCCTGGAGTGTGAGGAAGGCGATGCAGCTTATGCAGAATCTGTTTGTGCAACAGAGGAGTTAAAGTTTTACAAGGACAACGTTGACCCAACAGATATGACCTCTCTGAAAAAGCCGACTACGGAGCATGAGCCGGCAATGAAATTCAAGTCGGCTGATGAGACTAAACTTGTTGATTTCGTTCCAGGAGATTCATCTCAGCAGTTTAGCATCAGTGCCAATCTGGATCCAAAATAGGAAAGCGCGCTCATCGAGTTCATCCGTGAGAATAGGGACATCTTCGCATGGAAACCTTCTGACATGCCAGGTGTACCTAGAGAACTCGCTGAGCACACTCTCAATGTTGATCCGAAATTTAAGCCGGTCAGGCAGTTCCTTCGGCGGTTCAATGAGGAGAGGCGGAAAGCTATTGGTGAAGAGGTGGCCCGGCTCTTGGCGGCCGGGTTTATTGTTGAAGTCTTTCACCCAGAGTGGTTAGCTAACCCGGTCCTCGTACTCAAGAAGAACGGCACTTGGCGGATGTGTGTGGACTACACGGACTTAAACAAGGCGTGTCCGGCTGATCCTTTTGCCCTTCCCCGTATTGACCAAATTATTGATGCTACGGCAGGTTGTGCGCGCTTAAGTTTCTTGGATGCTTATTCCGGTTATCATCAGATCAAAATGGCAGTTAAGGACCAGGAGAAGACGGCGTTCATCACTCCCTTTGGAGCCTTCTGCTATGTATCTATGCCCTTTGGACTCAAGTGTGCACAGGCGACTTATCAGCGTTGCGTGCAGAACTGTCTTCATAACCAGATTGGGCGCAATGTTCATGCTTATGTGGACGATATTGTGGTTAAATCTATAAAGGAGGAAACCCTGATAGATGATTTGAGGGAAACCTTTGATAATCTCCGGGTTTACAAGATGATGCTTAACCCGGCCAAGTGTGTTTTTGGTGTTCCTGCAGGCAAACTCTTGGGTTTCTTGGTTTCTGACAGAGGCATTGAAGCTAACCCGGAGAAGATCAAGGCCATCACCTCCCTGGCTAAGCCGGCGTGTATAAATGATGTTCAGCGCTTGGCGGGTCGCATCGCTGCTTTAAGCCGGTTTATAAGCCGTTTGGGTGAGAAGGCCATGCCATTATATCAGTTGATGAAGAAAACTGATAACTTTGTCTGGAATGATGCAGCTAATACTGCCTTTGAGGATTTGAAGAAGCAGCTGGCAGAGCCCCCAGTCCTTGCTGCTCCGGTTGATAAGGAGCCCTTATTACTGTATGTGGCGGCGAACACACGAGCTGTCAGTGTGGCTGTGGTGGTGGAGCGCAAGGAAGAGGGTAAGGAGCATCCGGTTCAGCGGCCGGTTTATTATGTCAGCGAAGTGCTCATCGAGTCCAAACAGCGGTATCCACATTGGCAGAAGCTTGTTTATGGTGTGTTCATGGCGAGCCGGAAGCTTAAGCATTATTTCCAGGGTCATCCCATCACTGTGGTTAGTTCGGCTCCTCTTGGTGATATCATTCAAAACAGAGAGGCCACAGGAAGAGTAGCTAAGTGGGCCATAGAGCTCGGACCTCATGGTCTCAAATACGTGCCACGCACTGCTGTTAAATCTCAGGCCTTGGTGGATTTCATCAATGATTGGACAGAGTCACAAGTGCCCGAGCAAAAGCCGGATAACACATATTGGACTATTCACTTTGATGGGTCCAGGCAGTTGGAGGGCTCGGGGGCTGGAGTCGTATTGGCTTCCCCTAAGGGTGATAAGTTCCATTATGTGCTACAATTGATGTTTCCTTGTACCAACAACGCAGCTGAGTACGAGGCCTTGCTCCACGGTCTTCGGATGGCTAAGGAGATGAGCTTGAGCCGGGTAAGGTGTTTCGGTGACTCAGACTTGGTGGCTCAACAAGTATCAGGCAAGTGGGACTCTAAGGACCCTCTCATGGCGGCTTATCGCCGCGAAGTTGATGCCATTGCTGGGCACTTTCAGGGCTACCAAGTAGAGCACATTGATCGCAGGAAGAACGAGGCGGCTGATGCCCTAAGCCGGCTGGGCTCTCAGCGAAAGCCGGTGCCGCCTAATACTTTCCTGGATGTCCTGTATAACCCTTCTGTTAAGTTGCCTACAGAGGAAGACTTGGCTGTCCCTGACCCGGAGGCACGACTGGTGGCGGCTCTCCACGTCATACCGGACTGGACAATGCCCTATCTGGCTTACATGACCCGGGGAGAGTTGCCTGAGGATGAAACTTTGGCCAGACAAATAACCCGGCGGGCTAAGTCAATGATTGTTATCAATGGCGAGTTGCATCACCGCAGTGTTACGGGAGCATTCCAGCGTTGTGTCTCCCCTGAGGAAGGTCAAGAGATCTTGCGTGAGATTCATGAAGGGGATTGTGGCCATCACGCCGGCTCAAAATCTCTTGTGGCCAAGGCTTTTCGTCATGGTTTTTATTGGCTGACGGCTCATGCTGATGCGGAGGACTTGGTCAGTAAATGTGACGGTTGCCAAAGGTTCTCGCGACGGGCTCATGTGCCGGCTCAGGAGCTGAGGATGATCCCAATTACTTGGCCCTTTGCGGTCTGGGGGCTTGATATGGTTGGGCCTTTTAAAAGGTCCAAGGATAAGAAGACCCACCTCTTGGTGGCAGTTGACAAATTTACCAAGTGGGTTGAAGCGGAGCCAGTTAGCAAGTGTGATGCAGCCACGGCGGTTCAGTTTATGAAAAAGGTGATTTTCGCTTTGGCTTTCCGCACAGCATTATAACTGACAATGGCACCAATCTATCCAAAGGCGCCATGGAGGAGTTTTGTCAACGAGAGCATATCCGACTTGATGTTTCCTCAGTGGCTCATCCTCAATCCAATGGTCAAGCTGAGAGAGCTAATCAGGAGATTCTGAAAGGGCATCAAGCCCCGGCTTTTGGTCCCTTTGCAACGGACGCCGGGTTGTTGGGTGGAGGAGTTGCCCTCCGTGTTATGGAGCATCAACACTACTCCTAACAGGTCTACAGGTTTCACGCCTTTCTTCATGGTTTATGGGGCAGAAGCAGTCCTCCCCAGTGACATCCGTCATGACTCGCCTCGAGTGGCGGCTTATGTTGAGGCGGATAATGAACAGGCGCGCCAAGATGCTCTTGACTTGTTGGACGAACAGCGTGATGTGGCAGCAGCTCGCTCAGCGATTTACCAACAAGACCTGCGCCGTTATCATAGTCGCCGGGTTAAATCCCGGGTCTTCCAGGAAGGCGATCTCGTGCTCCGGCTCATCCAAGATCAAACAGATGCGCACAAGCTATCCCCGCCTTGGGAAGGGCCCTTTGTGGTCAGCAAGAATTTGCACAACGGGTCATATTACCTCATTGACATTCGGGAGCACAAAGATTCACGTAAGTCGGAGGAAGAGACCCGTCGGCCGTGGAACATAGCTCAGCTTCGGCCTTACTACACTTGAGCCACCGGCTCTCATAATGTACATATTTCTCTAAGCCATGTATATATTATGATAAGCAATAAAGCAGGACCTCTGTCCTTTTTTCTCCTCCAAATGTGCACGTGTTGTTTTCATTGCAAGATTACATGATAACTTGAAGGAGGATCCGGCTTATGATCGTATTCGAATCTAGCCGTAGGCAATAAGGTCACTTGGGGGCTTCCTGTTCAAACATAGGTCGTATTCGAACCAAAGAGAACATAGCTGTCGATACCCATTTGATTGGCAAAGTGCCGAGCTCATTGGGGAGTTTTCTTTGATCATATTTGAATCTTAGTTTAACCCCTTTGGGAACCGACGTGGATCGTATTCGAATCAGCGTCGTTAAACAATTCTTAAAGTCATTTGGGGCCTTCCTGTTCAAACATGGGTCGTATTCGAACCGAAGAGAACATAGCTGTCGGTACCCTCTTGATTGGCATCGCCACACCCACTGGGGGCTATATGATCGTATTCGAATCCTAGCATAATCCCTTTGGGCCGGGTCTCTGGTCGTATTCGAACCGGAAGCCCCTAAGTTCTTCTGCTTTATAGCAAGTTTCTTCTGATTATTTCAAAGTGCGTACGGCCGGGTCTCACTTTGCCGGCTTAACTTTGATTTACAGTGTTAGTTGAACACAATGGGCGTTATTCAGACAGGTAAGCCGGAATTGAGGTACCAACCTTATTACCCGGGTTATTTAAACCGGAAGTATGCTTGCAGGCTGCTAAGTGTGTTATTACGACTGTATTAAGGACATAATTGAGGACCAGTCTTTTTTTGATTCATATTCCGGGTAATATATCTAAAACCTATGATTCTCAGTGCGGTAAGCCGCCTAGAGACTTGTGATTTGTCCTTCTATGCAGGATAGTCGAAGGCAACTATTTTGAGATTAAGGAAAATAAATGATTGATTACGACCCGGAGAAATATAAAGGAGACAACTTCAATAGACTTCAGCATTCAATGCATGCACGATGGCACGGCAAAGATAAAGTGTTGGTCCTACTCTATTACAAGACTCATTGAGTCCAAAAAGGTGAGGCATTGTTTGATAAGCCGCCAGCAGAGTTACGATGCTTGCTGGGTTGAAGTCTCCGGCTCATCCCTCTCTTCTCCTCCGGCTGTTCCCAAGGTCTGGAAAGTTGACGACTTCCAGTCGATGCCGCTCAGAGCTTCGAATTGAGCTTCCTCGTCAATTAACCCCGCCGGGTCAATCTCCGGGGCGAAGGTGTGCTTGCGAGTCGGCGGGATTAAGCTGAGGGCCTCATAGCGCGGAGTGGGGATCCTCTAATTCTCTGCATCGTAACCCGGCTGATACTTAGTCAGATCTGTATCATTGCCAATCAGAGTGGCCACCGGGCGTACGATCTTCACGCAAGCTGCGAAGTCCTTCTGGTCGAAGGCGGTGCCGTCTTCCTTCAAACTGGGGTAGCCCAGCGCGATGTCTGCCGGGTCTAGCTCTGGAAGGAACGCCTTAGCCCGGCTTAGAGCCGCTATGGCTCCGGCTATCGCAGAGGCCCGTCGCAGCTCTTGGATGCATTGAGGAAGAACAGCGAGCCGGCGAAGAACCTCAGCCAGGTGAGTCGGCACCTCGTTGGATAGGGCCACCACAGCCAGAGCACGCTGTGACCCGGTGTAGAGTTGCTCCACCAGGGTGTACACGGCTTTCAGCTTGGTTACCACGCTTTGGTTGAGGTTGGCGCTTCTGGGCCCTGTTTAACAGAATAAGATAAGCCGCCGACTAGGATGAGTTATGAGATATAAAGATGGTAAACTTGATGAAAGCCGGTGAAATGACTTACCGAAGATTGCGGCAACCATCTGGGACACTTGGCGTTTTAAGCCGGAGAGTTTAGCGGTCTTCTCTATTAGAGCCTTCTCCGCCTGTTCAGCCCGGTTCACCAGAGTGGCCTTTTCTTCGGCCCAAGCCTTCCGTTCAGTATCAAATTCCGTCTTCAGCTTTTCTTGTGCAGCGATACTGGACACAAATTTGGCGTTTGCTTTCCGGGTCTCAGTCTCTTGCGTCTTCAGACGGGTCTTGAGGTCGGAGATGTCAGCCTCCAACTTCTTGTAAGCAGCCTGCATAATTGCCGGGTTATAGGATGAACAGTTAGTATGCAATTTTCAAAGTCCCAAGCACTTTCCAAGCAAAGACACTTGGCACTTGGGGGCTAATGCATGTCGAACGTTTCTATCTACAAATTGCCGGTTCAAGTGAGTAAGCCGGAACTTAAGTCTACAACATATTCTGTCATAAGTCGTAGACTTGGGGGCTAAAGCATGGTAAGAATAACAAGATAACTATATACTAAGCAAGAAGAAAGAAGAGTGGTACCTCAGACTTTTGTTGAATCTGGTTCACCATGCTGATCTCTGCATCCCGGCTCTTGTGCACTTGACTGACGAAGCCGGAGACGATCTCTCCGATGTTCAGGTTGGTGTAGTCAGTAAGGTCCAGATTAACCCGGCGGGGCTGTAGCAACTCCCCCTTGGCGGAGCACTTGGCCAGCGCAGTAGGTATCCCCGGCTCAACAAATTCCGTCCGGGTGATTACCACGTCCGGGTCATCTGCTGGTTGAGCTGAGCTGGAGGCCTCCGGGTTAGCAGAAGCTTCTGCAGTTGCCTTGTCGGTTGGAGCGGCGGCTTCGGGAGCGGAGGCAGCTGGCGGTTCTTGACCTGCTACCTCCGGCTCAGGCAAATCCGGCTCTTCGACCGGTTTGGTCTTCTTCGCCCTCTTGGTGAGCTTGGCCTGGGCACTGAAAAGATAGAAGGGTTAAGCACAAAAATGCAAGTAAAGACAAGTACAACATGAGATGATCATCATTACCCGGGCACGGTCTTGAAAGCCGGCAGGCTTGACTGCATAGAGTCGCCAGAAGAGGGGGAAGTTTCCTGATAATTTGAGTCAGAAGAGTTGAGCGGTTGACGCATAACACCTGCCAAAGGATGAAAAGGGTACAAATTTGAGATCACCTCGGTCCGGCGTTTCCTCGACGTGTCCGGTAAGCCGGAAGAGAGGTCGGCGTCCTTGTTGGTCCGGGTATGCCGCCGGCTCTCATGAGTCTGTCGCTTCAAAATAAATTAAGGATCTTGATAAGCTAAAGGATGTGAAAAGCTTACTTTCCGGGTTACCCTTCGGATTTTTAGCCTTGGCAAGGGCTCCGAGTCAAAGGAAAGTATCATTACCTCTTCAACCACCGGGTTACTGGCTCCGGTGTCATCCTGTTGATGAACAAGTGTTGGTAAGGCGGACAGAAATAAACAATAAACATAAGAAAGAGCTTACAGGTTCAGGGGTTACCTCTGACTCGGAGCTGTCGCTTAGTTGCATCAGCTCCGAAGCAGTAGGCCTACTTCCCTTCTTACGGGGAGCGGCTCTCTTGGCGGCTTTCTTCGCCTTCCTGGCCTTCTTGGCCGCCTCATGGTCATATTTGATCTTCCAGAATTTGTCATTAGCCTAAAAAATACAATGATGATTTCTTAAAAGATTCAGATGAAAGCTATCTACAGAAGAAGATAAGATGTTCAGATTAGCGGCTTACTGCTGGGGCTGGATTGGTCTTGCAGAAGGGGGCTAACCCGGTCCTCCCGCAGTCTGCCATGCTCTCATTCAAAAGAGCCTTGGTCATGTCCTCGGCAACGTCTTCAGGGAGGTCACTGCGGCTGTGTCGCAAGGGGTCATGTTTCCGGCCTGTGTACTCACACATTAAGCCGGGGCGGCGGCTCAAGGGGATCACCCACCACGAGATCCAGACCCGGACCAGATCAATTCCATTGAGACCATTGCCCACGAGAGCCTTGATCTTGTTAATAGTGGGGAGGAGAGGTTGGCGCTCTGCTTGAGTCAGCTTGTCTGACAGTGGGTGTGTTGGTTCCAGACGCGAGGGGCGAAAGCCGGGCAGCGGACTCTCATCAGCCGGCGACGTGTCTTGGCAATAGAACCACATCTGGTTCCAGTCTTTGGGGTGGCTTGGAGGTTCTGCGTAGGGGAAAAGGCAGTCCCTCCGCCGCTGAATGGAGATGCCACCAAGTTCCAAACTTGGCCCATCGGCGCACTCATTCTGACGGTTCAGGTAGAAGAGCTCTCTGAAGAGCAGCAGGCTGGGCTCCTCTCCAAGGTAGACCTCGCAGAACACTTGGAAGTTGCAGATATTGGACACTGAGTTGGGCCCTATGTCCCGCAGGTCGAGGAAATTCAGCACGTCTCTGAAGAACTTTGAGCCGGGCGGTGCGAAACCCCGGCTCATGTGATCCGCAAAAATCACTACCTCCCCGTCCTTTGGCCGTGGTCTCTCCTCTGACGGGTCAGGGGCACGGTAGGACATGACGTCCTTCTTGGGCAAGTAACCCGACTTCATAAAGTCCGTCGTCGGTCTCGTCGGTGACGTTGGACCTCATCCAGTTGCAAGTGATGGGTGCTTTGGGAGCTTTGGGAGGCATGGTGAATGTTGGAAGCCTATGATACAGGGAAAAATGTCCGGTTTAATAATGAGCCGGAGGAAACTTACAAGTCAAGGTTTAAGGTGGCGGCTTATGGAGGGGCCTAATGATATATATATACATCGGTTATCTAAGCCGCAGAAAAGGTGTCAAGAGTAATTCAATTCTCTACAGCCTTGTTGTAGGTAAGCCGGAAAATTTTACGGCGTGTGGCTTCCTTTGAGCCGGAAGATTCTACGGCGCGTGGTTTCTTTAAACCGGAGATGTAAACCGCCATGACTCAATGAGTGCCGTTTTTTACTAAGTGTGGTGAAAACAAGTTTCACACATTGCAGTAAATAATTTGGATCAAAATGGTCGGTTAAAAGGAAAGTTTCTAGACCTAAAAAATAGACGCAGGGGAGTTCTTGAGCTCGAACGAGGCCTTTATGCAGTAAAAATAGGTCTACTTGCATTTGAAATGGGTGCCAAACAGCTACCGCAGCAATCCTAGACAGTCTAAGATCAAAAAGGGTGGAAAATACCAAATCTACCGAAGGCCCGCGATGAACTACGAAGAACAGAGGAAGAACTACGGAGCCCTAATGCGGATCTGCCCTATGGAGTAGCGAGGACTTACCGGTGCTGAAGAGATGCGGAGGTTGCCGCCGTTTGTCTGGACCGAGTCAGGGTGATGCAGCGGCCAAGGTTGACGAAGACCGGCGGCGGCGGCGGAGTTCGAGCTCTTGGGTGACAGACGAAGAAGATGAAGAAGAGAGGAGTGGCTGAAGGCCCGTCGGGCCGGACTATTTATAAGGGCGAGCTCATAAGTGGGCGCGAGAAACGAGGAGACCGCGGCGTGGTTATCTCCCCACGAAACACCTCGATTTTCGGGATGGCAGTAAAGATAAGATCCGTTGCGGATCTGACGGAGTAAAAAATGAACTTAATGGAAGATGACATCACGGCGGATGACCCGGAGTCCAGAGGATGACGTCACACCAGGTTATGGCCTTCACACAATTGTGAGCCGGAGTTTTTTCTGTCGAAAGAATTGAAGATTGACATGAGCCGGCTCAAATCAATCCGGGGCCTAATGTTGAGGATATAGACCTTAGAGTCACCCGCCAGGAGGGGCCGGTTTACTCATAATGGTCATTGCCAGAAGCCCGGCACCAAGCTTGAAGACGGTGGGCCAAAGATGGGCTTAAGACCCGGATATGGCTTAAGGCCCGTAGTTAGAATCATTATTATGGTAGAACTTGTAGTGTAAGGCAAGAATAGTTGAGAGTCTGAGCCGGACACTCTTATGAGCCGGCCGGGACTCTGAGAGTTGCTGGGCATCAGCCTCCCTATATAAAGGGACGACCCGGCAGCGGTTTAGGGATAGGGAAGATCTCGTCGAGAACCAGGCATAGCAATTAAGCTCCCTGGTCATCGAAACCCTAATCAATACCACCTCAACTGGACGTAGGCTCTTACCTTCACCGTAAGGGGCCGAACCAGTATAACCCTCGTGTTCCTTGTCCCGTTAAACCCTTCAAGCTTCCTAGCGGCGATGGCTCCACGACTAAGTCCTAGCTTGAGGACATCTGCCGTGACAATTCCACGACAGTGTGCATCCAACTCGCTTGCTCACGAAGACCTAGGGTAATTTGAGGAAGCCCATCATTGGAATATACAAGCCAAGTTCTATAATGAAAAATTACCACTAGTAATATATGGAAGTGACAAAATAGGAGACTCTCTATCATGAAGAACATGGTGCTACTTTGAAGCACAAGTGTGGAAAAGGATAGTAACATTGTCCCTTCTCTCTTTTTCTCTCACTTTTTTATTCTAGGCTCTTTGGCCTCTTTTTTATATAGGGCTCCTTGGCCTCTGTTTTTAGTTAAGTCCAGAGTCTCATCCCGACTTGTGGGGGAATCATAGTCTTCATCATATTTCCTCACATGGGACAATGCTCTAATAATGATGATCATCACACTTTTATTTACTTACTAGTCAACAGTTACAACTCGATACTAGAACAAAAATGTGACTCTATATGAATGCCTCCGGCGGTGTACCGGGATGTGCAATGATCTAGCATGCCATGTATAAAAAATATGAACGGTAGCCCAGCCACAAATACTATGTCAACTATATGATCATGCAAATGAATATGACAATGATGGTGTGTGTCATAATAAAACAGAATGGTGGAAGTTGCACGGCAATATATCTCAGAATGGCTATGGAATTGCCATAATACGTACGTATGGTGGCTGTTTTGAGGAAGATATAAGGTGGCTTATGTGTGAAAGATCATATCATATCACGGATTTGGATGCACTGGCGAAGTTTGCACCAACTCTCAAGGTGAGAAAGGGCAATGCACGGTACAAAAGAGGCTAGCAATGGTGGAAGGTTGAGAGTGCGTATAATCCATTGACTCAACATTAGTCATAAAGAACTCACGTACTTATTGCAAAATTTTATTAGCCCTCAAAGCAGAGTACTACTACGCATGCTCCCAGGGGGGTAGAGTTGCTCGGAAAAGACCATCGCTCGTCCACGACCGCCACTCATAAGGAAGAAAATAAAAAATAAGTCATGCTCCAACGTCATCGCATAACAAGAGACCATACGTGCATGCTTCGGGTTCACAAACCATAACACAAATATTCTTACTAAACCACAATTACTCACTAGCATGATTCTAATATCACCATCTTTATATCTCAAACAAATGCAAGGAATCAAACTTCTCACATATTCAATGATCTTCATGAAAGTTTTTATTATATCCCTCTTGAATACCCATCATATTAGGACTAAATTCTTAACCTAAGCAAATTGCCATACTATTTTTAAGACTCTCAAAATAATATAAGTGAATCATGAGAGTTCATCAATTTCTTCAAAATAAAACCACCACCATGCTCTAAAAAGATACAGGTGAAGCACTAGAGCAACTACCTAGCTCAAAAGATATAAGTGAAGCACATAGAGTATTCTAATATATTCATGATTAATGTGTGTTCCTCTCAAAAGGTGTGTACAGCAAGGATGATTGAGGCATACTAAGAAGCAAAGACTCATATAATACAAGACGCTCCAAGCAAAACACACATCATGTGGTGAATAAAAATATAGCCTCAAGTAATTTACTGATGGATTGAAGACAAAAGAGGGGATAGCATCCGGGCATCCCCAAGCTTCGCTGCTTGGTTGTCTTTGAATATTAACTTGGGGTGCCTTGGTCATCCCCAAGCTTTGGCTCTTTCCACTCCTTATTCCGTAGTCCATCGAAACTTCACCCAAAACTTGAAAACTTCACAACACAAAACTCAACAGAAAACTCATGAGATCCGTTAGTATGATAAAAAAATCTCCACTTTTAGGTACTGTTGATTCAAATTTTATATTTGCATTATATCTACTGTATTCTAACTTTAACATGGCTTATACCCCCCGATACTACCCATAGATCCATCAAAATAAGCGAACAACACAACGAAAACAGAATCTGTCAAAAACAGAATAGTCTGCAAAGACCCAAATTATAGTCATAGTTCTGTAACTCCAAAACTTCTAAAAATTTAGAACAATATAGATCATCTGTATATGAATCTTGTGTAAAAAATTCAGAATTTTTCCATGTTCTAGCAAATTTTAACAATTCTACTACTGGATGCAAAAGTTTCTGTTTTCAGCAAAATCAAAGCAACGATCTTCCAAATCATCCCAAAGGTGTTACTTTGCTCAAATACTAATTAAAACACAATCATAGCAGAGGTATAATTTGATAATTATTGAAAAATGAATCAAACGCAAAAAATATAAAATAAAATTTGGTTGCCTCCCAACAAGCGTTATTGTTTTACGCCCCTTGCTAGGCATATTGCATAGATGTAGGTATTGCCATCTTTGGTATTGAATCCATAAGTGGCCCTCATAATAGATTCATATGGCAACTTAATTTTCTTTCTTGGAAAGTGTTCCATGCCCTTCCTTAACGAGAATTGAAATCTAATGTTTCCTTCTTTCATATCAATAACTGCACCAATCGTTCTAAGAAAAGGTCTACCAAGAATAATAGGGCATGTAGGGTTGCAATCTATATCAAGCACAATAAAATATATGGGCACATAATTCCTATTTCCAACAATAAGAACATCATTAATCCTTCCCATAGGTTTCTTAATAGTGGAATCCGCTAAGTGGAAATTTAAAGAACAATCATCAAGTTTATGGAAACCTAGCACATCACATAAAGTTTTTGGAATAGTGGAAGCACTAGCATCCAAATCACATAAAGCATTGCACTCATAATATTTAATGTTAATTTTAATAGTAGGTTACCGTTTGTCATAAAGCTTTCTAGCGACTGAAACTTCCAATTCAAGTTTTCTTCAAAAGATTTCATCATAGCATCAACGATATGTTTAGTACAAACTTTATTTTGATTATAACCGTGAGGTGAATTAGGCATAGATTTCAACAAGGAAATACAATCAATCAAATAACAATCATCATAATTAAAGTCCTTGAAATCCAAAAGAGTGGGCTCATCACTATTTAAAGTTTTGACCTCGACAATCCCACTTCTATAAATTTTTCATTAAGATCATCACACTCCAAATTATTGGGACGCCTTCTAGCTAAAGTTGACTCATATCCGGTCCCTTATTTATCAAGTTTTATATTATAAAACAAAGATTCAATAGGATTCACACCAATCACTTTAAGATTTTCATTAAGATCATCACACCCAGGAGACTTGGAGTGCAAGTCAGAAGAGCCACGAGACGACCACAAGGGTGGAGGGTGCGCCCAGGGGGGTAGGGCGCACCCCCGACCTTGTGGGCCCCTCGGTGACCCCCTGACCTAGATCTTCCTCCTATATATTCTTAAATACCCCAAAAACTTCCAGGGGAGCCACGAAACCACTTTTCCACCGCCACAACCTTCTGTACCCGTGAGATCCCATCTAGGGGCCTTTTCCGGCATCCTGCCGGAGGGGGATTCGATCACGGAGGGCTTCTACATCAACACCGTTGCCTCTCCGATGAAGCGTGAGTAGTTTACCACAGACCTGCGGGTCCATAGCTAGTAGCTAGATGGCCTTCTCTCTCTTTGATTCTCAATACAAAGTTCTCCTCGATGTTCTTGGAGATCTATTCGATGTAATACTCTTTTGCTGTGTGTTTGCCGAGATCCGATGAATTGTGGATTTATGATCATCTTATCTATGAATATTATTTGAATCTTCTCTGAATTCTTTTACGCATGGTTTGATATCTTTACAAGTCTCTTCGAACTATCGATTTGGTTTGGCCAACTAGATTGGTTTTTCTTGCAATAGGAGAATTGTTTAGCTTTGGGCAATCTTGCGGTGTCCTTTCCCAGTGACAGTAGGGGCAGCAAGGCACGTACTGTATTGTTGCCATCGAGGATAAAACGATGGGGTTTTCATCATATTGCTTGAGTTAATTCCTCTACATCTTGTCATCTTTCTTAATGCGTTACTCTGTTCTTTATGAACTTAATACTCTATATGCATGCTGGATAGCGGTCGATGTGTGGAGTAATAGTAGTAGATGTAGAACTGTTTCGATCTACTTGACACGGACATGATGCCTATGTCCATGATCATTGCCTTAGATATCGTCATAACTTTGCTGTTTTCGATCAATAGCTCGGCAGTAATTTGTTCAACCACCATAATAATTCCTTTCTGGAGACAAGCCTCTAGTGAAACCTATGGCCCTCGAGTCTTTTTTCCATCATATAAGTTTCCGATCTACAATTTTAGTTTCCTATTTACTTTCTTTGCAATCATTTACTTTCCGTCCCATAAACCAAAAATACCAAAAACATTACTTTACCATTTATCCATCTCTATCAGATCTCACGTTGCAAATAACCGTGAAGGGGTTGACAACCCCTTTACCGCGTTGGGTACAAGTTGGTGTTTGTTTGTGCAGGTATTCGGTGGCTTGCGCGTTGTCTCCTACTAGATTAATACCTTGGTTCTCAAAACTGAGGTAAATACTTACTCTACTTTGCTGCATCACACTTTCCTCTTTTAGGGAAAAACCAACGCAAGCTCAAGAGGTAGTAGGAAGAATTTCTGGCGCTGTTGCCGGGGTGATCTACGCCAAGCCAAGACATGCCAAGTACCCATCATAAAATCTCATCCCTCGCATTACGTTATTCGCCATTTGATACGTCTCCGTCGTATCTATAATTTTTTATTGTTCCATGCCAATATTATGCAACTTTCATATACTTTTGGCAACTTTTTATACTATTTTTGGGACTAAGATATTGATCCAGTGCCCAGTGCCAGTTCCTGTTTGTTGCATGTTTTATGTTTCGCAGAAACCCATACCAAACGGATTCCAAACAGGATAAAACAGATGGAGAATATTTTTGGAATATTTGGAGAATATGGGAGGAAGAATCAACGCGAGACGGTGCCCGAGGGGGCACGGAGTAGGGGGGCGTCCCTGGCCCCCTCATGGCCCCCCGTAAGGCGGTTTCTGCTCTACTTTGGCCGCAAGAAAGCTAATTTTCAGAAAAAAAATGTCGGCGAAGGTTTCAGTCCAATCGGAGTTACGGATCTCCATATATATACGAAATGGTGAATGGGCAGCAGAGAGAATGCAGAAACAGAGAGAGACAGAGAGACAGAGAGACAGATCCAATCTCGAAGGGGCTCTCGCCCCTCCCACGCCATGGAGGCCAAGGACCAGAGGGGAAACCCTTCTTCCATCTAGGGAGGAGGTCAAGGAAGAAGAAGACGAAGGGCCCCCCTCTCCCCTTCTCTTCCGGTGGCGCTGGAACGCTGTCGTGGCCATCATCATCACCGTAATCTTCACCAACAACTTCACCGCCATCATCACCAACTCTTCCCCCCTCTATGCAGCGGTGTAATCTCTCTCTTACCCGCTGTAATCTCTACTTAAACATGGTGCTCAATGCTATATATTATTTCCCAATGATGTATGGCTATCCTATGATGTTTGAGTAGATCTGTTTTGTCCTATGGGTTATTTGATGATCAAGATTGGTTTGAGTTGCATGTTTTATTATTGGTGTTGTCCTATGGTGCTCTTCGTGTCGCGCAAGCGTGAGGGATTCCCACTGTAGGGTTTGCAATATGTTCATGATTTGCTTATGGTGGGTGGCGTGAGTGACGGAAGCACAGACCCGAGTAAGTAGGTTGTTTGCGTATGGGATGAAGAGGACTTGATGCTTTAATGCTATGGTTGGGTTTTACCTTAATGATCTTTAGTAGTTGCGGATGCTTGCTAGAGTTCCAATCATAAGTGCATATGATCCAAGTAGAGAAAGTATGTTAGCTTATGCCTCTCCCTCAAATAAATTGCAATAATGATTACCGGTCTAGCTATTGATTGCCTAGGGACAAATAACTTTCTCGTAACAAAAAGCTCCCTACTAAAACTAATTTAGTTTTGTCTTTATCTAAACAACCCCTAGCTTTTATTTACGCGCTCTTTATCTTCTTGCAAGCCTATCCAAAAACACCTACAAAGTACTTCTAGTTTCATACTTGTTTCTGGTAAAGCGAACGTCAAGCGTGCGTAGAGTTGTATCGGTGGTCGACAGAACTTGAGGGAATATTTGTTCTACCTTTAGCTCCTCGTTGGGTTCGACACTCTTACTTATCGAAAACTGTTGCGATCCCCTATACTTGTGGGTTATCACCATTCACCTCTCGTTTTCCTCACCCCCCCTTCTAAAATGATTTTCGAAAGATTCGCCTTTTCTTTGCCCCTCTTCCGTTCGTCTTCTCCGTTTGCTTGTTTGCCGCCACCATGTCTAAAACTGGGGAGGTTATCGCTGAAAAGGATAGTAGTAAGGATGGGGGAAACTTTGATGCTTTTCTAATTCTGTTCCACATGAAGAAACTACTATCTTGCACGCTAAGAAATTCGGCATAGGTAGCGGAAATATTATCGGAAAGGGGGTTATTCAAGATTTCTTTACTTGTGCCGGTGCACTCCCCACTATCGGTGGATCTATCCTCCATAAAACTAGTAGCCTTGTGGATGCTATATCTTTGCTTGTTGTTGAACTTCAAAGAATTTTTTTTTCACACGCATCCGTCCATACAAAGGATTTTTCTAGAGTTTTCTAATATTGAGCATTCTTCTGTCAAGCGCGCCGCCACTATATTCCTAGCTCATGAGTTTAGATTTATTATGAAAGAAGCTAGTGAAATTTTTGCTCATTATAAAGTAGATGGTGGTCGCCCTCCCATAGAGGGAGTTCTCTTTAATCAAGAGGATATAATGCGTTTACGGTCTTTAGATCATGTTGCTTATAACGAAAATTTAAGAAAAAGGGTTCCTACCGATGTTTTAGTCAATAAGATTTCTGAGCTTAATGATGACTTTGCTATTCAAAACAACGGATTGGGGTTCTCTCTTGGACACAAGCTCACGACTTTTCGCCAAAAGAATGCTTATAATGATGAGTTGGTGTAACGCCCACGATGCGGCTATATCTCCCACGTGTCGAGGCACGACTTAGAGGCATAACCGCATAGTGGTTTTGTCGCAAGAAGGGTCATCTTCACACAATCCCATGTAATGAACAAGAATGGGATAAAGAGTTGGCTTACAATCGCCACTTCACACAATACATAAATATTATGCATACATCATCCAAATACAATCATATAGACTGACTACGGTCAAAATCCAGATGAAAATAAGATAACCCCAAATGCTAGATCCCCGATCGTCCCAACTGGGCTCCACTACTGATCATCGGGAAAAGACACATAGTAACAACCACGTTCCTCGTCGAACTCCCACTTGAGATCGACGCCATCATCTGCACTGGCATCGTCGGCACCTGCAACTGTTTTGGTAGAATCTGTGAGTCACGGGGACTCAGCAATCTCACACCCGCGAGATCAAGACTATTTAAGCTTGTAGGAAAAGATGGTGCAAAGAGGTGGAGCTGCAGCGGCAAAAGCATATATGGTGGCTAACTTGCGCAAAAGAGAGCGAGAAGAGAAGCAACGGAACGGACGTCATCTAGCATGACCAAGAAGTGATCCTGAACACCTACTTACGTCATTCATAACACGGACCGTGTTCACTTCCCGGACTCCGCCGAGAAGAGACCATCACGGCTACACACGCAGTTGATGTATTTTACTTGGGTCAAGTGACAAGTTATCTACAACCGGACATTAACAAATTCCCATCTGCCTCATAACCGCGGGCACGGCTTTCAAAAGATAATACCCTGCAGGGGTGTCCCAACTTAGCCCATCATAAGCTCTCACGGTCAACGAAGGATAAACCTTCTCCCGGAAAGACCCGATCAGTCTCGGAATCCCGGTTTACAAGACACCTCCACAATGGTAAAACAAGACCAGCAAAGCCCCCGAATGTGCCGACAAATCCCGATAGGAGCTGCACATATCTCGTTCTCAGGGCACAACGGATGAGCCAGATATCGGGTTGGCATAGATCCTGGTTGCCCAGGGGGCGCCGGACATCGCTCGGTTTGGGCCAGCACTCGAAGGAGCACTGGTCCGGGGGTTTAAAATAAAGATGACCCTCGGGCTCGCGAAAACCCGGGGGAAAAGGCTTAGGTAGCAAATGGTAAAACCAAAGTTGGGCCTTGCTGGAGGAGCTTTATTCAAGGCGAACTGTCAAGGGGGTCCCATAAATCACCCGACCGCGTAAGGAACGCAAACTCAAGGAACATAATCCCGGTATAACAGTAACTAGGGCGGCAAGAGTGGAACAAAACACCAGGCATAAGGCCGAGCCTTCCACCCTTTGCCAAATATATAGATGCATTAATTAAATAAGAGATATTGTGATATCCCAACATATCCATGTTCCGACATGGAACAACTTCAACTTCACCTGCAACTAGCAACGCTATAAGAGGGGCTGAGCAAAAGCGGTAACATAGCCAAACAACGGTTTGCTAGGAAAGGATGGTTAGGGCTGACATGGCTAAAGTGGGAGACATGATATAGCAAGTGATAGGTAGCGAGCATGGCAATAAGGCGAACAACTAGCATAGCAAAGATAGAAGTGATTTCGAGGGGTGGTCATCTTGCGTGCAAGGTTCTCAGAGTTGTCGAAAGCTTGATCCTCGTAAGCGTACTCGACAGGTTCCTCATAAGCGTACTCGTCTCCCTGCTCTACCAAGACAAGAACACAAACAAACAGAAACACAATCAACAACGAGAAATGCGCAAGCAACATGATGCAAAACATGTATGATATGCAAGATATGATATGCGATGCATATGCGTGCTCCGGAAGGGAAATGATGAACATGGCAGTAACTTGCCAAACCAAGCATGCCACTGGAAAGATGAGATGATTTCGGTCGAAATCGATATAAAGATCACCGGAATCGGATGCACGGTTTGCAAATGGCAAGCAAAACAAGAATGACACGAATCTGCGATTAACAGCAAGATAGCACTTAAAAGCAACAAGTAACAATGCTACAACACGCCAACATAGCAACAAAGCACATGGCGGTAATCTACAAGAGATGCTTGACAAAAGATGAACACTGAGCTATGGCTAGTTCACAAAATATCAAGCTCAAACAAGCATGGCAAAAGTGCAAAAGATAACAGGATCACAGACAGTGAAAAACTGGACATGGCAGTAAACAGCATCAGGTAGCAATGTTCAGAGCACGAAATCAACATGCTACAGGAACTTAACATAGCAAAACAAGGCACGGCAGTGTTCTACTAAATGCACGTGACAAAAGTCCCTTAATGACCATAATCAAAAACGGACCAGAAGATATGATGGCAAGCATGTAAACATAGCAAGTTTCGTTATCAGGTTTCAGACTTGGCAGAAAACAGAGCATGGCAGAAATAATAATATGTAGGCCTCTTTGTGAGCTTGATGCACTCACTACAGAGCAATGCATGACAAACCAAGCATACCTACAGCACGATGGCATGTTTATGAAGCTAACCATGGCAAGAACAATTGCATATCATGTATGGATCAACTACAATAAGCTTCGCAACATTGCATATCATGTTAAGAATCTGCCAGGAATATTTTATAGCAAAAGTACAGCAAGATTGAGTCATGGTATGGCACTCTATAATTGTAAACAATTGGAGGAACGGATCCATTACAACTATATCTACAAAATATCCTTACTGAACATCTTCAAAATATGCATGGATCTCTCTGTAGCATCAAGTTTACATGGCAACAAAATTACAGCAGACAAGGACTTGGAGAAATCACCCAGTCCCTGAAATCAGGAATATTACGGGGCCTACTTTGCATGCTTGTGCTAGTCACCACAGAGGTTGAAACAATACATGGACTACACCACTGGAAAGATGGCATGGCATACTTCAAAACACATGTAGAGCTCATGCTCAAAAGACGCACAGATTAAATGATACAAAAATGACAAATCTCCAAGTTCTGATAAGAACCAGAGAATAACAGCAACTAGCCCTATTCCAACAGAGATTTGGGCATCAAGATGACCTCTAATGAACATGGTGCAATTGAACAAAATGTAGAGCATCACGAGGCGAACAATATGACATATTACACGCGTGAATCGGACCTACATGCAAGAAGTTATCGCATCGGGAACAGAGCAAGATGCTGAGAAAATTCCAGACTTGCAAAATACTTGGGGTCGAGGGAAAGTCAACGGGAACGGTAACCGTACCAGATCCGATCGAGCGTTGCCCGCTCGAGCTCAGGCTCGGGCCTGGCCTCGCCGGCGACGGGAGGAGAAGAAGGAGGCGGGGCGGCGGCCGGAGAAGGGAAGGAGGAGGCCGGGGCGCGGCGGCGGCGAGGGCACGGGCGGCGGAGGAGATCCGGCGGCGGCGGTGGGTGAGCTCGCCGGAGCTCGACGGCGGGGCGGCCGGCCGGCGACGGGACATGCGGCGAG
>NC_057799.1:103438276-103447856 GCF_018294505.1 Triticum aestivum
CGTTGTCCGGCCGACGGCGGACGCGTTCGGCGGCGCGGAGGGAAAATTTCTAGGGTTCGTCTGCGATTCCGTTTTTTGGGGGAGATGGAGTTTTATAGGTAGAGGGAGGTAGGAGGCTCCAAATGAGGTGCTGTTTTCGCCCACACGATCGTGATCGAACGACCTAGAGCATGGAAGAGAGTTTGGTGGGTTTTGGGCTGGTTTTAGAGGGAGGTTTTGCTGGACACTCAAATGGACTTTGCGGATGCCCGGTTAACCGTTGGAGTACCAAACAACCTCCGAATGGAACGAAACTTGACCGGTAGTCTCCGGGTAGTATATTAAGGCCACTTGACCAGCCTCGGTCCATTCCGAGAAAGTTTGACACACGCACACGAAAGAAAACGAGAGGGGTGTACCAGAGAAGATAGGGGCGCCGGATTGGAAAACGGACAACGGGGAAAATGCTCGGATGCATGAGACGAACACGTATGCGAATGCAATGCACATGATGACATGATAAGAAAATGCATGACAGGACAAAATACAAAACGAAAGACAAAACCCGACAACGGATGGAATATCATAACACATGGCCGGAAATGGCAAGAGTCGGAGTTACAAATATTGCAAGTTACATGCGGGGTGTTACAACACTCCACCACTACGAGAGGATCTCGTCCTGAGATCTAGGACTGAATGAACTCTGGATATTCGAAACGGAGATGGTCCTCGCGTTCCCAGGTGGCTTTCCGGTCGGAATGGTGCGACCACTTCACTTTCAGGAATTTGATGGACTTGTTGCGAGTCTTGCGCTCAGTCTCTTCAAGAATAGCAACGGGGTGCTCATGATAAGACAAATCTTCTTGGAGGTCGATCTCTTCGAAGTTGATAGTGCGCTCAGGCGTCTTGAAGCACTTGCGGAGCTGTGACACGTGGAACACATCGTGCACGTTCGCGAAGTTGGAAGGAAGCTCAAGTTGATAGGCGAGGTCGCCTCTTTTACCAATGATCTTGAAAGGACCCACGTATCTAGGGGCAAGCTTCCCTTTGATACCGAAGCGACGAGTGCCTTTCATTGGAGAGACGCGGAGGTAGACATGGTCTACTATCATAGTAACTCTTCTGGCGCGATTGCGCGGCTTTGAGATTATCACGGATGACTTTACACATTTCTTCAGCTTCAGTGATTAAGTCATTGCCAAGAAGTTGGCGTTCACCAGTCTCTGACCAATTGAGAGGAGTACGGCACTTCCTGCCATAGAGAATCTCGAATGGGGCCTTGTCCGAACTCGCTTGGAAGCTGTTGTTGTAGGAGAATTCAGCATAAGGAAGACAATCTTCCCATTTCATGCCAAAAGAACTGACACAAGCCCTGAGCATATCTTCAAGAATTTGATTGACTCGCTCGACTTGGCCACTAGTTTGAGGATGGAAAGCTGTGCTGAAGCGAATGTTTGTGCCCATGGCCTTCTGGAAGGAGTCCCAGAACTTAGAGGTGAAGATGCTTCCACGATCTGAAGAAATCAATTGTGGAATGCCGTGCAAGGAGACAATTCTGGAGGTGTATAGCTCTGTTAGCTGAGCTGCTGTGATGGATTCTTTGATTGGAAGGAAATAAGCCACTTTAGAGAGCTTGTCAATGACAACAAAGATAGCATCATTTCCGCGCTTGGACTTGGGAAATCCAGTCACGAAGTCCATTTCGATATGATCAAACTTCCATTCCGGGATAGCAAGAGGTTGGAGGAGACCAGCTGGTCGTTGGTGTTCTGCTTTCACTCTTCGACAGACATCACATTCATTCACGAATTGAGCAATTTCTCGCTTCATTCGAGTCCACCAATACGACTGCTTGAGGTCATGATACATCTTCGTACTTCCAGGATGAATGGAAAGGAGGGAATTGTGCGCCTCGTTCATTATGACTTTCCTTAGATCACCTTTCGGAACCACAATCCGGTCCTCGAAGAACAAAGTGTCTCTGTCATCAATGCGATAGCACTTGTATTTGGAAAGACCCTTGTCTAAACCACGTTTCACCTTCTTCACCATGGCATCAAGGAGTTGTGCCTCATTAATCTGATCTTCCAAAGTAGGAGATACTATGAGGTTGGCAAGAAAGCCTTGAGGAACAACTTGGAGATTCGGCTTGCGGAAAGCTTCACAAAGATCCGGTTGGAAAGGCTTGAGGATTAAGCTGTTGCAATAAGCCTTCCTGCTTAAAGCATCTGCAATGACATTGGCCTTGCCTGGAGTATATTCGATACTCGGATTGTACTCTTGAATCATTTTGACCCATCGAGTCTGCCTGAGGTTGAGGTTGGGCTGAGTGAAGATATACTTGAGACTCTTGTGATCAGTGAAAATGTCCACTTGTCTTCCCAACAAGAGATGTCTCCACGTAATCAATGCATGGACAACTGCCGCCAACTCAAGATCGTGAGTGGGGTAGTTCTTCTCGTTGGGCTTCAACTGCCGAGAGGTATAGGCCACAACCTTCTTCTCTTGCATTAACACAGCACCGAGACCTTGGAGAGAAGCATCATAGAAAACTTCATACGGCTTGGATTCATCAGGAGGAGTCAAGACAGGAGCTGTGACTAGTTTCTCTTTGAGAGTGTTGAAAGCAACGTCACACTCAGGAGACCAGATATACTTCACATGCTTCTGTAGGAGGTTGGAAAGAGGCTTTGCAATCTTGGAGAAATTCTCAACGAATCTTCGGCAATAGCTTGCAAGACCCAGAAAACTGCGGAGGTGCTTGACATTTTGAGGAGGTTCCCAATCCACAACTGCGGACACCTTCTCAGGGTTAACAGCGATGCCCTTGGCAGAGATGATGTGACCAAGGAAAGAACTTCATCGAGCCAAAACTCACATTTAGAGAACTTCGCATAGAATTGATACTCTCTGAGCTTGTCGAGCACCAATCGCAAATGTTTGGCATGATCCTGCTTATTCTTGGAGAAGACCAAGATATCATCGAGATACACCAGAACGAATTCATTGGTATAGGGGTTGAAGATGAAATTCATCATCCGAGAGAACACCGGAGGAGCATTGACAAGGCCGAAAGACACGACAGTATATTCATAAGAACCAAAGCTTGTTCTGAATGCTGTCTTGGGAATATCTTCTTCACGAATCCGAATCTGATGATAACCCATACGAAGGTCTAGCTTCGAGAATACTTTAGCACCCTTGAGTTGCTCAAATAGCTCATTGATGTTGGGAAGTGGGTACTTGTTCTTGATTGTCTTCTTGTTCAATGGACGGTAGTCGACACAAAGTCGGTCCGTGCCATCCTTCTTCTTGAGAAAAAGAACACCACAACCCCATGGAGAAGAACTCGGTCTGATCAAACCCAGACGCTCTTGTTCATCGAGCTGTTTCTTCAATTCCTTCAGCTCGTTAGGTCCAAGCTTGTATGGACGCTTGCAAACGGGTTCAGTGCCAGGCTCTAGTTCGATAACGAACTCAACTGGCCGATGAGGAGGCATACCCGGAAGCTCTTCTGGAAAGACGTCTTGATACTCGCAAACGACTGGAATTTGAGAGATGGCATTTAATTCGCCCTTCTCATTGAGAGAGAAAAACCGAATGGTTTCATCACGAGCGGCATAAATAATCACATCCTCAGACGAGTGTGTCAATTGAATTTCCCTGGCAGCACAATCAAGTTGAGCCTTGTGCTTAGAAAGCCAGTCCATCCCGATAATAAGATCAATATCCGAGTCGCCAAGAACAATTGGAGAAGACTGAAATTTATAGTCGCCCATCTTGATGGTAACATTCGGGATCATAGAGCTTGCATTCATGAATTTACCCGGAGAGACAACTGATAACGGTCTAGGCAAATCTTGATAAACCAACTCATGCTTAAAAGCAAATGGTCTTGATATGAAAGAAAGCGATGCACCAGTATCAAAAAGAACTTTTGCAGGAATATCATTAACAGGAAGATTACCCATTATCACATCAGTAGATTCCTCCGCTTGAGCTGCATTCATCATGTTCACCTTTGCAGACTTTGGATTATGCTTGACCACTGCATTGCTGGAAGATCTGACAGGAGGAGGAGGAGGAAGACGCCTCTGGTTGAAGCACTTGTTAGAATAGTGACCTTTCTGCTGACCTTTGTTGCAAGTCACCTCTGAGAGTGGACGGTGATAAGGAGCATTGGACTTTGGAGCTTGATTCTAAGACTTGTTCTGATAGCCAGAGTTGGAAGAGTTGGAAGAACCATGGCCACCTTTGTTCTTCTGCTGGTAAGACTGACGAAACGGAGGAGGAGGAGGCAACCAGAACTTCTGTTGCTTAGCTGTCACAAGTGAGGAAGAAGAAGACTGAACTGCGTCTCTGACTCTCTTCTTAGAAGCCTCACACTTGAGCTGAGCAGCTTCTTGCTTCAGTGCCATATTGTAGAATTGATCAAACTGAGTAGGCTCAACAAGAACGAGAGCTAACTGTAGATCCTCTTTAAGGCCACCTCTGAAGTGATAGATCATGCTCTTCTCATCAGGAACGTCTTGTTTAGCGAAGCGAGCAAGTTTCTGAAACTGAATGTTGTATTGATACACAGACATGTTGCCTTGCTTGAGATTGCGGAACTCCTCACGCTTGCTCTCAATAACACTTTGTGGAATGTGGTGCGCTTTGAAGTCCCGACAGAAGTCAGTCCAAGTGATCACACGACCTCCTCTGGAATCTTTGTATTGTTGATACCAATCAGCAGCTTGGTCCTTGAGCTGGAAAGAAGCGAACTTGACATAGTCCTCAGGCCTGACATTGCTACATTCAAAATGCTTGTTGATGTCCACGAGCCAATCATCAGCATCCGTGGCCTCGGCACAGTAGCTGAAAGACTTGGGCTGATTTGCGGGAAACTGGTTGAGTGTAGGAAAGTGAGGCAGATTGTTGCCTTGAGCTTGATTGCCTTGATTGCCTTGCCCTTGGGTGCGTTCTTGCAAGAGTTGCAGAATCATCTGAGCATTGGCGTTGGTGGCTGCCATGATAGCTTGCCATGCCTCCGGAGGCGGAGGTGGTGGCGGAGGGTCCGCTTGACTCCCTTCATTGCGATCCGGATTCTGACTCGTTGGCGGAGCCATCCTAAAGAGGGTGACATCCGTTAGGATCTTGATAGACAAATTGACAAGTAGAATCAACGGATAGAAATTGCAACATATAGTCTTCACAATAAACATTCGAACGAAGACGAACGAATGAATTCCGTAGTAAATCATCACACTTCCATAAGTTGAGAAGCCACTTGAAAAAGATATGGAAAACATATGACTTCGAAGCAACTCGAATACCACAATTGAAAACAAAACAAAGTATTGGCTTGTAGAATAAGCCGGAACAAACAGATGATAGATATTTCGTCCGAAGTTTTTGTGGTGGGGCCCACACGGGCTCGATCATACAACACCATCATGTACAAGGCTGTGCACATGACATACGAAGCGTCCCCGAGTCGGCATAGCCAAGGACTCTTTAAGACACTACGAGACCACTGTAAAACCAACCGTGTACAGGCGGACCACTAGACGTCGAACCCCAATCTCATATCATGCGTCTGTCGGAAAGATATCCTAAGAGCTACTTGAATTCCCACTTATAAACTCCCGAAACTTTCTGGTTATGCAATCTGGTGTTGGGGATACAGGGGACACAAAATATATCACCCAAACTAGCAGTCCCTAGATCCAGCTGTATCCATCCGTCAACACATAACCAAGAAACCTTCGGAAATCGTTTACCTCAACCTTCGAAAAGCATCCATTATACAAGTTATGGCAATACTCCCGAACTCCCGCCCCAGTACTGGGTGGCGTCGAGGTGATCTCACCAACAACTGCATAAAAGAGATTTCGATGTCGGCGAAACTCAGGTATTCCAGAACTGCAACGATAAAATTGTGACGACAACACCTCGGAGCTCAACTCCCCGGGACACTGCCACAACCCCTAAATGTCAGGAGGCACCAAGAACAATGTTCTCGTCACAAAACGTCGGAACGATTCCAAGATACCCGCGTGATCCTAAAAAATTTTAGTGAAATTTGAGGAGAGAAGAGTCAAAACTTCTACGCCAGGAGACCTCACTAGAGCGACGAAGGGACTGAGAAGTAAAAAAAGAATCCTACTCTCCGATATATATCCTCCTAAGACTCAAAACATTTTTGTTCTAGACTCAACAACGCCAGCGATTCGATCAAGCAGGGGGCTCCTAAGTCGGGGATGGCTCTGATTACCAACTTGTAACGCCCACGATGCGGCTATATCTCCCACGTGTCGAGGCACGACTTAGAGGCATAACCGCATAGTGGTTTTGTCGCAAGAAGGGTCATCTTCACACAATCCCATGTAATGAACAAGAATGGGATAAAGAGTTGGCTTACAATCGCCACTTCACACAATACATAAATATTATGCATACATCATCCAAATACAATCATATAGACCGACTACGGTCAAAATCCAGATGAAAATAAGATAACCCCAAATGCTAGATCCCCGATCGTCCCAACTGGGCTCCACTACTAATCATCAGGAAAAGACACATAGTAACGACCACGTTCCTCGTCGAACTCCCACTTGAGATCGACGCCATCATCTGCACTGGCATCGTCGGCACCTGCAACTGTTTTGGTAGAATCTGTGAGTCACAGGGACTCAGAAATCTCACACCCGCGAGATCAAGACTATTTAAGCTTGTAGGAAAAGATGGTGCAAAGAGGTGGAGCTGCAGCGGCAAAAGCATATATGGTGGCTAACTTGCGCAAAAGAGAGTGAGAAGAGAAGCAACGGAACGGACGTCATCTAGCATGACCAAGAAGTGATCCTGAACACCTACTTACGTCATTCATAACACGGACCGTGTTCACTTCCCGGACTCCGCCGAGAAGAGACCATCACGGCTACACACGCAGTTGATGTATTTTACTTGGGTCAAGTGACAAGTTATCTACAACCGGACATTAACAAATTCCCATCTGCCTCATAACCGCGGGCACGGCTTTCGAAAGATAATACCCTGCAGGGGTGTCCCAACTTAGCCCATCATAAGCTCTCACGGTCAACGAAGGATAAACCTTCTCCCGGAAAGACCCGATCAGTCTCGGAATCCCGGTTTACAAGACACCTCCACAATGGTAAAACAAGACCAGCAAAGCCCCCGAATGTGCCGACAAATCCCGATAGGAGCTGCACATATCTCGTTCTCAGGGCACAACGGATGATCCAGACGTCGGGTTGGCATAGACCCTGGTTGCCAGGGGGCGCCGGACATCGCTCGGTTTGGGCCAGCACTCGAAGGAGCACTGGTCCGGGGGTTTAAAATAAAGATGACCCTCGGGCTCGCGAAAACCCGGGGGAAAAGGCTTAGGTAGCAAATGGTAAAACCAAAGTTGGGCCTTGCTGGAGGAGCTTTATTCAAGGCGAACTGTCAAGGGGGTCCCATAAATCACCCAACCGCGTAAGGAACACAAACTCAAGGAACATAATCCCGGTATAACAGTAACTAGGGCGGCAAGAGTGGAACAAAACACCAGGCATAAGGTCGAGCCTTCCACCCTTTACCAAATATATAGATGCATTAATTAAATAAGAGATATTGTGATATCCCAACATATCCATGTTCCGACATGGAACAACTTCAACTTCACCTGCAACTAGCAACGCCATAAGAGGGGCTGAGCAAAAGCGGTAACATAGCCAAACAACGGTTTGCTAGGAAAGGATGGTTAGGGCTGACATGGCTAAAATGGGAGACATGATATAGCAAGTGATAGGTAGCGAGCATGGCAATAGAGCGAACAACTAGCACAGCAAAGATAGAAGTGATTTCGAGGGGTGGTCATCTTGCGTGCAAGGTTCTCAGAGTTGTCGAAAGCTTGATCCTCGTAAGCGTACTCGACAGGTTCCTCGTAAGCGTACTCGTCTCCCGGCTCTACCCAAGACAAGAACACAAACAAACGGAACCACAATCAACAACGAGAAATGCGCAAGCAACATGATGCAAAACATGTATGATATGCAAGATATGATATGCGATGCATATGCGTGCTCCGGAAGGGAAATGATGAACATTACAGTAACTAGGCAAACCAAGCATGCCACTGGAAAGATGAGATGATTTCGATCGAAATCGATATAAAGATCACCGGAATCGGATGCACGGTTTGCAAATGGCAAGCAAAACAAGAATGACACGAATCTGCGATTAACAGCAAGATAGCACTTAAAAGCAACAAGTAACAATGCTACAGCACTCCAACATAGCAACAAAGCACATGGCAGTAATCTACAGGAGATGGTCGACAAAAGATGAACACTGAGCTACGGCTAGTTCACAAAATATCAAGCTCAAACAAGCATGGCAAAAGTGAAAAAGATAACAGGATCACAGACTACAGGTATCAGGTAGCAATGTTCAGAGCACGAAATCAACATGCTACAGGAATTTAACATAGCAAAATAAGGCATGGCAGTGTTCTACTAAATCCACATGACAAAAGTCCATTACTGACCGTAAGCCAAAAAGGAACAGAAGATATGATGGCAAGCATGTAAACATAGCAAGTTTCGTTATCAGGTTTCAGACTTAGCAGAAAACAGAGCATGGCAGAAATAATAATATGTAGGCCTCTTTATGAGCTTGATGCACTCACTACAGAGCAATGCATGACAAACCAAGCATACCTGCAGCAAGATGGCATGTTTAGAAGCTAACCATGGCAAGAACAATTGAATATTATGTCTGGATCAACTACAATAAGCTTGGCAAAATTGCATATCATGTTAAGAATCTGCCAGAAATATTTTATAGCAAAAGTAGAGCAAGATTGAGTCATGGTATGGCACTCTATAATTGCACAAAATTGAAGGAACGGATCAATTACAACTATATCTACAACACATTCTTACTGAACATCTTCAAAATATGCATGGATCTCTCTGTAGCATCAAGTTTACATGGCAACAAAATTACAGCAGACAAGGACTTGGAGAAATCACCAAGTCCCTGAAATCAGGAATATTACGGAGCCTACTTTGCATGCTTGTGTTAGTCACCACAGAGGTTGAAACAATACATGGACTACACCACTGGAAAGATGGGATGGCATACTTCAAAACACATGTAGAGCTCATGCTCAAAAGATGCACAGATTAAATGATACAAAAATGACAAATCTCCAAGTTCTGATAAGAACCAGAGAATAACAGCAACTAGCCCTATTCCAACAGAGATTTGGGCATCAAGATGACCTCTAATGAACATGGTGCAATTTAACAAAATGTATATCATCACGAGACGAACAATTTGACATATTACAAGCGCGAATCGGAGCTACATGCAAGAAGTTATCGCATCGGGAACAGAGCAAGATGCTGAGAAAATTCCAGACTTACAAAATATTTGGGGTCGAGGGAAAGTCAACGGGAACAGTAACCGTACCAGATCCGATCGAGCGTTGCCCGCTCGAGCTCGGTCTCGGGCCTGGCCTCGCCGGCGACGGGAGGAGAAGAAGGAGGCGGGGCGGCGGCCGGAGAAGGGAAGGAGGAGGCCGGGGCGCGGCGGCGGCGAGGGCACG
>NC_057799.1:103448103-103479071 GCF_018294505.1 Triticum aestivum
GCTCCGGTTGGCCGGGCGGCGCGGCGGATGTTGTCCGGCCGACGGCGGACGCGTCCGGCGGCGCGGAGGGAAAATTTCTAGGGTTCGTCTGCGATTCCGTTTTTCGGGGGAGATGGAGTTTTATAGGTAGAGGGAGCTAGGAGGCTCCAAATGAGGTGCGGTTTTCGCCCACACGATCGTGATCGAATGACCTAGAGCATGGAAGAGAGTTTGTTGGGTTTTGGGCTGGTTTTAGACGGGGGGTTTTGCTGGACACTCAAATGGACTTTGCGGATGCCCGGTTAACCGTTGGAGTACCAAACGGCCTCCGAATGGAACGAAACTTGACCGGTAGTCTCCGGGTGGTATATTAAGGCCACTTGACAAGCCTCGGTCCATTCCGAGAAAGTTTGACACACGCACACGAAAGAAAACAAGAGGGGTGCACCAGAGAAGATAGGGGCGCCGGATTGGAAAACGGACAACGGGGAAAATGCTCGGATGCATGAGACGAACACGTATGCGAATGCAATGCACATGATGACATGATAAGAAAATGCATGACATGACAAAATACAAAACGAAAGACAAAACCCGACAACGGAGGGAATATCATAACACATGGCCGGAAATGGCAAGAGTCGGAGTTGCAAATATGGCAAGCTACATGCGGGGTGTTACAGTTGGTCATTCAATATGAAGGGACGAAGGAGGAACCAATCCCTCCCGAGATCGATCTTGGGGATTCTTGTCCCATTAAATTTATTCATTTTGATTACTTTTGCTTACCTCAAAGAAAACTTGCTGCTGAATGAAGGGAGTATGAGATGAGTTTTCGAGATTTGCCTTATCATTATTATGATTATACTTAGATCTATTCGTGTTTTATGCCGAGCTAAGGGCGTTAAACAGTAGCGCTTGTTGGAAGATAACCCAATTTTATTTTTGTTTTTTTTGTTCTATTTTGCAATAAATTTCTCATCTAGACTCTGGTTAGAGGTGGTTTTGTATTTTAATTAGTGTTTATGCCAAGTAAGTCCTTTGGGATCGCTTACGGTGATAGTTGATTTGATCCTGCTGAAAAACAGAAACTTCCGCGCTCAGGAAAACAATTCTTATTTTTTCTGCTGGAGGGTGGAAAAACACTGAATTTTTTACAAAAGATTGATATACGAATTGCGTCCATTTTCCTAATTTTTCAGAATGTTTCGAGTTACAGAAGTATTAGAACAATTCGGATCTTCGCAGACTGTTCTGTTTTCGACAGATTCTGTTTTTCGCGTGTTGTTTGCTTATTTTGATGCATCTATAGCTAGTATCGGGGGGTATGAACCATGGAAAAGTTGGAATACAGTAGATATTACACCAATATAAATAAAGAATGAGTTCACAACAATACCAAAAGTGGTGATATGTTTTCTTATAGTAACGGAGCTTATGAGATTGTCTGTTGAGTTTTGTGTTGTGAAGTTTTCAAGTATTGGGTAAGGATTTGATGGACTACGGAATAAGGAGTGGCAAGAGCCTAAGCTTGGGGATGCCCAAGGCACCCCAAGGCAATATTCAAGGATACCAAGAGCATAAGCTTGGGGATGCCCCGGGAAAGCATCCCCTCTTTCGTCTTCGGCTATCGGTAACTTTACTTGAGACTATATTTTTATTCACCACATGATATGTGTTTTGCTTGGAGCGTCTTGTATGATTTGAGTCTTTGCTTTTTAGTTTATCACAATCATCCTTGCTGTACACACGTTTTAGGAGAGACACGCCTGAATCGTGATTTATTAGAATGCTCTATGTGCTTCATTTATATCTTTTGAGCTAGGCAATTTTGCTCTAGTACTTCACTTATATCTTTTTAGAGCACGGCGGTGGTTTTATTTTATAGAAATTGATGAACTCTCGTACTTCACTTATATTATTTTGAGAGTCTTTAGAACAGCATGGTAATTTTCTTTGGTTATAAAATTAGTCCTAATATGATAGGCATCCAAGAGGGATATAATAAAAACTTTCATATAGAGTGCATTGAATATTATGAGAAGTTTGATTACTTATGATTGTTTTGAGATATGAAGATGGTGATATTAGAGTCATGCTATTAAGTAGTTGTGAGTTTTGAGAAATACTTGTGTTAATGTTTGTGAGTCCCGTAGCATGCACGTATGGTGAATCATTATGTAACGAAATTGGAGCATGAGATGTTTTTTGTTTGTCTTCCTTATGAGTGGCGGTCGGGGACGAGCGGTGGTCTTTTCCTACCAATCTATCCCCCTAGGAGCATGTGAGTAGTACTTTGTTTGGATGACTAATAGATTTTTGCAATAAGTATGTGAGTTCTTTATGACTAATGTTGAGTCCATGGATTATACGCACTCTCACCTTTCCGCCATTGCTAGCCTCTCTAGTACCGCGCAACTTTCGCCGGTACCATAAACCCACCACATATCCTTCCTCAAAATAGCCACCATACCTACCTATTATGGCATTTCCATATCCATTCCGAGATATATTGCCATGCAACTTTCCACCTTCCGTTTATTATGACACGTTCCATCATTATCATATTGCTTTGCATGATCATGTAGTTAACATCGTATTTGTCGCAAAGCCACCATTCATCATTTTTTATACATGTCTTTTGATACGTCCATTTTGCATCATATTTCCTTACTGTTATTTATGATGTTTTTATCCATAATAATACTTTTTGGAGTAATTCTAATGGCTTTTTCTCTCATAAAATGCAAGGTTACACAAAGAGGGAGAATTCCGGCAGCTGGAAATCTGGACCTGGAAAAGCTACGTGAGGCTACCTATTCTGCACAACTCCAAACAAGGTGAAACTTCACGAAGATTTTTTATGGAATATTTGAGGAATATTGGAGCAAATAACCAACAGAGGAGGCCCACCAGGTGGGCACAACCCACCTGGGCGTGCCAGGGAGCCCAGGCGCGCCCTGGTGGGTTGTGCTCACCCAGGCCCAACTCCAGTGCCCATCTTCTGGTATATATGCCATTTTGACCTAGAAAATATAAGGAGAGGACTTTTGGGACGGAGCGCCGCTGTCTCGAGGCGGAACTTGGGCCGGAGCACTTTTGCTCTTCGGTGGAGCAATTTCTCCGGGGGAACTTCCCTCCCGGAGGGGCAAATCATCATCATCATCATCACCAACAACTCTCCCATCTTGGGGAGGTCAATCGCATCAACATATTCAACAGCACCATCTCATCTCAAACCCTAGTTCATCTCTTGTGTTCAATCTTGTTACCGGCACTATAGATTGGTGCTTGTGGGTGACTAGTAGTGTTGATTACATCTTGTAGTTGATTACTATATGGTTTATTTGGTGGAAGATTACATGTTCAGATCCATTATGCTATTTAATACCCCTCTGATCTTGAGCATGATTATCATCTGTGAGTAGTTAATTTTGTTCTTGAGGTCACGTGAGAAATCATGTTGCATGTAATCATGTGAATTTGATATGTGTTCGATATTTTGATAGTATGTATGTTGTGATTCCCTTAGTGGTGTCATGTGAACGTCGACTACATGACACTTCACAATATTTGGGCCTAAGGGAATGCATTGTGGAGTAGCAATTAGATGATGGGTTGCGAGAGTGACAGAAGCTTAAACCCCAGTTTATGCGCTATTCCGTAAGGGACCGATTGGATCCAAAAGTTTAATGCTATGGTTAGAATTTATTCTTAATACTTTTCTTGTAGTTGTGGATGCTTGCGGGAGGGTTAATCATAAATAGGAGGTTTGTTCAAGTAAGAACAGCACCTAAGCACCGGTCCACCCACATATCAAATTATCAAAGTATCGAACACGAATTAAACCAACATGATGAAAGTGGCTAGATGAAATTCCCGTGTACCCTCAAGAATGCTTTGCTTATCATAAGAGACCGTTTTGGCCTGTCCTTTTCCTCAAAAGGATTGGGTTACCTTGCTGCACTTTTGTTACTATTATTGTTACATGCTCGTTACAAATTATCTTGCTATCAAACTACTCTACTACTTACAATTTCAGCACTTGCAGACATTACCTTGCTGAAAACCACTTGTCATTTCCTTCTGCTCCTCGTTGGGTTCGACACTCTTAATTATCAAAAATAGCTACAATTGATCCCCTATACTTGTGGGTCATCATCGCTCTTGATTTATTGCACATCCCGGTACACCGCCGGAGGCATTCAACTAGAGTCATATTTTTGTTCTAGTATCGAGTTGTAATTTTTGAGTTGTAAGTAATAGAAGTGTGATGATCTTCATTATTAGAGCATTGTCCCATGTGAGGAAATAAAAAAAGAGAGAAAGGCCAAATAAAACAGGGAGAAGGCCCAAAAAAGAGAAAAGAAAAAAAGGAGAAAAAATGAGAGAAAAAGAGAGAAGGGACAATGTTACTATCCTTTTGCCACACTTGTGCTTCAAAGTAGCACCATGGTCTTCATGATAGAGAGTCTCCTATGATATTCATATACTAGTGGGAATTTTTCATTATAGAACTTGGCTTTTATATTCCAACGATGGGCTTCCTCAAAACACCCTTGGTCTTCATGAGCAAGCAAGTTGGATGCACACCCACTTAGTTTTCTTTTTGAGCTTTCATAAACTTATAGCGCTAGTGCATCTGTTGCATGGCAATCCCTACTCACTCACATTGATATCTATTAATGGGCATCTCCATAGCCCGTTTATACGCCTAGTTGATGTTAGACTATCTCCTTCTTTTTGTCTTCTCCACAACCACCGTCTATTCCACCTATAGTGCTATGTCCATGGCTCATGCTCATGTATTGCGTGAAAGTTCAAAAGGTTTGAGAACATCAAAAGTATGAAACAATTGCTTGGCTTGTCATCGGTGTTGTGCATGATTTGAATATTTTATGTGATGAAGATAGAGCATAGCCAGACTATATGATTTTGTAGGGATGAACTTTCTTTGGCCATGTTATTTTGAGAAGACATAATTATGTTGTTAGTATGCTTGAAGTATTATTGTTATTATGTCAATATTAAACTTTTGTTTTGAATCTTATGGATCTGAACATTCATGCCACAATAAAGAGAATTACATGGATAAATATGTTAGGTAGCATTCCACATCAAAAATTCTGGTTTTATCATTTACCTACTCGAGGACGAGCAGGAATTAAGCTTGGGGATGCTTGATACGTCTCCAACGTATCTATAATTTTTGATTGTTCCATGCTATTATAATATCTGTTTTGAATGTTTTAGATGCATTAATATGCTATTTTATATGATTTTTGGGACTAACCTATGAAACCAGTGCCCAGTGCCAGTTTTTGTTTTTTCCTTGTTTTAGAGTTTCGCAGAAAAGGAATACCAAACGGAATAAAACTTTTCCGATGATTTTTCTTGGACCAAAAGACACCCAGGAGACTTGGAGTGCAAGTCAGAAGAGCCACGAGGCGGACACAAGGGTGGAGGGCGCGCCCAGGGGGTAGGGTGCGCCGCCCGACCTTGTGGGCCCCTCGATGACCCCTTGACCTAGATCTTCCTCCTATATATTCTCAAATACCCAAAAAACTTCCAGGGGAGCCACGACACCACGTTTCCACCGCCGCAACCTTTTGTACCCATGAGATCCCATCTAGGGGCCTTTTCCGGCGTCCTGCGAGAGGGGGATTCGATCACGGAGGGCTTCTACATCAACACCATTGCCTCTCCGATGAAGCGTGAGTAGTTTACCACAGACCTACGGGTCCATAGCTAGTAGCTAGATGGCTTCTTCTCTCTCTTTGATTCTCAATACAAAGTTCTCCTCAATGTTCTTGGAGATCTATTCGATGTAATATTCTTTTGCGGTGTGTTTGCCGAGATCCGATGAATTGTGGATTTATGATCAGCTTATCTATGAATATTATTTAAATCTTCTCTGAATTCTTTTATGCATGATTTCATATCTTTTACAAGTCTCTTCGAACTATCGATTTGGTTTGGCCAACTAGATTGGTTTTTCTTGCAATGGGAGAAGTGTTTAGCTTTGGGTTCAATCTTGCGGTGTCCTTTCCCAGTGATAGTAGGGGCAGCAAGGCACGTATTGTATTGTTGCCATCGAGGATAAAAAGATGGGGTTTTCATCATATTGCTTGAGTTAATTCCTCTACATCATGTCATATTTCTTAATGCGTTACTCTGTTCTTTATGAACTTAATACTCTAGATGCATGCTGGATGGCGGTCGATGTGTGGAGTAATAGTAGTAGATGCAGAATCGTTTCGGTCTACTTGACACTGACATGATGCCTATGTTCATGATCATTGCCTTAGATATCGTCATAACTCTGCGCTATTTGTTCACCCACCGTAATAATTCCTTTCTTGAGAGAAGCCTCTAGTGAAACCTATGGCCCCCGGGTCTATTTTCCATCATATAAGTTTCCGATCTACAATTTTAGTTTCCTATTTACTTTCTTTGCAATCTTTTACTTTCCGTTTCATAAACCAAAAATACCAAAAACATTACTTTACCGTTTATCCATCTCTATCTGATCTCACGTTGCAAATAACTGTGAAGATAATTGACAACCCCTTTATCGCGTTGGGTGCAAGTTGGTGTTTGTTTGTGCCGGTATTCGGTGGCTTCCGCATTGTCTCCTACTGGATTGATACCTTGGTTCTCAAAACTGAGGGAAATACTTACTCTACTTTGCTGCATCACCCTTTTCTCTTCAAGGGAAAAACCAACGCAAGCTCAAGAGGTAGCAAGCTTTCCGTGCCTATTAATATCAAGAATGGGTGGCAAAGATGTAATCTTAAAAGAATCAATCTCATGAGAAATTCTATCAATGTTTCTAGCCAAATCATCAATCTTGAGCACTTTTTCTTCTACCATAGCATTGAAAATATTTTGGGAGTTAATAAAATATTTAATATTATTGTCAAAATCAAAGGCTATCTTATTATAATTTCCATAAGAATTGTTGTAGGAATTACCATAATTATTATAGGAATTACTAGGAAACGGCCTAGGATTAAAATTGCCTCTATACACGTTATTACTAAAATTGTTCCTAGCAACAAAATTCACACCCATAGATTCATTGCTATTCTCAATCAAAGTAGACAAAGGCATATCATTAGGATCAATAGGAGCACTCTTGCTAGCAATCATTTTCATAAGTTCATCCATCTTTCCACTCAAAGTATTTATTTCCTCAATAGCATGCACTTTTTTACTAGTAGAAGATCTTTCGGTATGCCATTAAGAGTAATTTGCCATAATATTATCTAGGAGTTTAGTAGCTTCTCATAATGTGATTCCCATAAAAGTACCGCCCACGGCAGAATCTAAAAGATTTCTAGATGGAAAATTCAATCCAACATAATTTTTTTGTATGATCATCTATAAACTTGAAGCATGAGTAGGGCAATTTCTTATCATCAATTTCATCCTCTCCCAAGATTGTGCAACATGTTCATGATCTAGTTGCTTAAAATTCATTATATCAATACTAAGGGAGATGATCTTAGCGAGAGGAAAATACTTGGAAATAAAAACAACCATACGCTTATTCCATGAATCAATACTATTTTTAGGCAAGGACGAAAACCAAGTTTTAGCACGATCTCGTAGTGAGAATGGAAATAGCTTCAATTTAACAATATCATTATCCACATCTTTTTATTTTGCATACCATACAATTCAACGAAAGTATTTAGATGGGATGCAACATCTCCATTAGGACTACGAGAAAATTGTTCTTTCATAACAAGATTCAACAAAGCAGCATTAATTTCATAAGATCCCGCACTAGTGGCTGGAGAAATAGGAATAGTAATTATTAGTAGTAGTGTTGGAAAATCACACAGTATTTTCTCTAGACATCGTGACAAAGCAAGCAATCTAGCACACAAGCAAACAAAAAGAAAACAAAAAGACAAATGGAAAGAAGGCGAATAAAAAGGCAAATATTTCTGTGTTTTTCTGAAAATGTTTTAGAAGTGGGGGAGAGGAAAACATGAGGAAAATTGCGAATAATGTAAATGCAACAGATAAGAGTTTATGATGGGTACTTGGTAGGCTTGATGTAGATCCTCCCTGGCAATGGCGCCAGAAATTCTTCCTACAACTTCTTGAGCTTGCGTTGGTTTTTCCTTTGAAGAGGGAAGGATGATGCAGCAAAGTTGAGATAAGTATTTTCCCTCAGTTTGAGAACCAAGGTATCAGTCCAGTAGGAGGAACACACAAGTCACCAATGGTTGCACCTACACAAACAAACAAATACTTGCACCCAACGTGATACGTCTCCAACATATCTATAATATTTTATTGTTCCATGCTCTTAAAGTATCATTCTTGGATGTTTTATACTCATTTACTAGCTACTTTATATCATTTTCTGGGACTAACCTATTGACATAGTGCCTTGTGCTAGTTGCTATTCTTTTTACTTTGCAGAAAACCAATACCAAACGGAGTCCAAATGCCACATAACTTTTTGGAGAATTTTTCGGCCCAGAAGACAACCAAGAGGCCCAAGAAGTGCACTAGAGGGGGCCTGTGGGCCCCACTAGGCACCAGGGCCCGCCAGAGGCCCCAGGGGCACCCTGGTGGGTAGTGGAGCCCTCAGGCACCCCCTCCACCAACTTTCAGCTATATAAATACTCTAAAATCCCCAAAACCCTAGGGGAGTCGAGAGAAAATAGTTTTCGCCGCCGCAAGTTCCAGAACCACGAGATCCAATCTAGAGGCCTTTTTCGGCACTCTGCCGGAGGGGTCAATGATCACGGAGGGGTTCTTCATCATCATCCTTGCCCGTTCGATGGTGCGTGACTAGTTTACTACAGACCTACAGGTCCATAGGTAGTAGCTAGATGGCTTCTCCTCTCTTTTTGATCTTCAATACAATGTTCTCCTCGATGTTCTTGGAGATCTATTTGATGTAATGACTTTATGCGGTGTGTTTGTTGGGATCCGATGAATTTTGAGTTTATGATCAGTTCTATCCATGAATATTATTCGAGTCTTTGTGGAACTCTTTTATGCATGATTATTATAGCCTCGTATTTCTTCTCCGAAACTTTGGTTTAGTTTGGCCAACTAGATTGTTTTTTCTTGCAATGGGAAGAGGTGCTTTGTGATGGGTTCGATCTTGTAGTGCTCACTCAGTGACAGAAGGAGACATGACACACATGTATCATTGCTATTAAGGATACAAAGATGGGGTCTATTCCTACATGAATAGATCTTGTCTACATCATGTCATCGTTCTTATTGGATTACTCTGGTTTTCCATGAACTTAATACACTAGATGCATGCCGGATAGCGGTCAATATGTGGAGTAATAGTAGTAGATGCAGGCAGGAGTCGGTCTACTAATCTTGGACATGATGCCTATATACATAATCATTGCCTTGGATATCGTCATGATTATTCACTTTTCTATCAATTGCCCAACAGTAATTTGTTCACCCACAGTATGTTATTTTCTCGAGAGAAGCCTCTAGTGAAATCTACGGCCCCGGGTCTATTTTCCTATCATATAAAACCAAAAATACCTTGCTGCGTTTTTCCTTTATTTATTTTATTTTGTGTGTTAGTTAGATCTATTTATCAAATCTCATAAAATTTAATCTATCTCAATACCGAGGAGGGATTGACAACCCCTCCTACGCGTTGGGTTGGAAGTTTTTGTGGTTTGTGTGCAGGTGATGTTTACATAGTGTTGCTTGGTTCTCATATTGGATCGATAACCTTGGTTCCATAACTAAGGGAAATACTTACTATTGATGTGCTGCACAATCCTCTCCTCTTGGGGGAAATATCTACGCAGATACAAGCAATCACAACGCGATAAAGGGGTTGTCAATCCCTTCAGGGTTACTTGCAAGGATGAGATCTTATAGAGATAGGTATAAAAGATAAATATAAGTGCAAAACAAAGTAAAGATAAATAAATTGCAGCAAGGTACTTTTGGGTTTTTGGTTTTATAGATCTGAAAATAATATGATAAAAATAGACCCGGGGACCGTAGTTTTCACTAGAGGCTTCTCTCTTGAAAGAACACATACGATGGGTAAACAAATTACTGTTGAGCAATTGATTGAAAAGCGCAAAGTTATGATGATATCTAAGGCAATGATCATGAATATAGGCATCACGTCTGTGACAAGTAGACCGACTCCTGCCTGCATCTACTACTATTACTCCACACATCGACCGCTATCCAGCATGCACCTAGTGTATTAAGTTAACAAGAATGGAGTAATGCCTTAAGCAAGATGAGATGATGTAAAGGGATAGATCCAATCAATATGAAATAAACCCCACCTTTTTATCCTTAATGGCAACAATACAAATAAGTGCCTCGCTACCCCTTCTGTCACTGGGTGAGAAAACCTCAAGATTGAGCCCAATACAAAGCACCTCTCCCATTGCAAGGAAAATCAATCTAGTTGGCCAAACCAAATCAATAGATCGGAGAGAAATACAAAGCTATCTTAATGCATAAAAGAGTTCAAAGAAGACCCAAATAATATTCCTAGATAATCTAATCATAGATGCACAATTCGTCGGATCTCAACAAATGCACCGCAAAAGAAGATTACATCGAATAGATCTCCAAGAACATCAATGAGAACATTGTATTGAAGATCAAAGAGAGAGAAGAAGCCATCTAGATACTAGCTATGGACCCGTAGGTTTGTGGTAAACTACTCACACATCGTCAGAAGGGCAGCAAGGTTGATGTAGAGGCCCTCCATGATCGAATCCCCCTCCGGCAGAGTACCAAAACAGGTCTCTAGATGGGATCTCACGAGGACAGAAACTTGCGGCTGCGGAAAAGTATTTTTGGTGTGCCCTATGGTATACGAGGAATATTTGGGTATTTATGGAGCTGAGATTAGGGTTAGAGGAGCCAGAGGGGACCCACAAGCTCATACAGGGCGCCCCCTAGGGCGTGCCTGGTGAGCTTGTGGCTCACCAGTGGACCTTCTGGCCTTCTCCCGAAGCTTCCTAATTGTTTTCTGGCCCAAGAAAAATTGTCAAAAAGTTTCGTTTCGCTTGGACTCCGTTTGGTATTGATTTTTTGTAAAAGACAAAAACATGGAAAAACAGCAACTGGCACTAGGCACTAAGTTAATAGGTTAGTCCCAAAAAATGATATAAAATAGCATAATAATGCATATAAAACATCCAAGATGGATAATATAATGGCTTGGAACATTCAAAAATTATAGATACGTTGGAGACGTATCACCAATCCACTGAGCTCCAGCTTCCTGATCCGTCCTTCCTCAAGAATCCCCTTCTAGCCACTTCCTCAATCTAGCAATGGCCGGATCTAGTTTGAAAGGAAAGTGGGAGGCCTCGAGCGTCACCAACGACGACATCGAAGATCTGAAGTGCACCGGCTACCTCCCGGCTAATGTCAGTCACCGAGCTCTGGAGGAGGGGCAAGTCGTCTCCACGTCCCAGCCCGGCGAGAGGGTGGTGTTCCTCCCCCACTTCATCCGGGGGCTGGGCTTCCAGCTCCACCCCTTCGTCACGGGGTTAATGTTCTTCTACGGGCTAGATTTTCACGATCTCGCCTCGAACTCCTTTCCGCATATTTTGGCCTTCATCGTCATCTGCGAGGCCTTTCTGCGAGTCCAGCCACACTTCGGCTTGTCGCTAAAGGTCTTGAACATCAAGCCAAAGATAATCGAGGGCCAGCAGGTAGACTGTGGGGGGACGATGATCAGCAAACTTGCCCGGGTCGAGTGGCCGGAGGGTACCTTCATAGATACCATCAAGGTCTAGCAAAAAGAGTCATTCTATATCACCAAGCCACGCAACGCGGGCTGGGAAGCGACCCACGTATTTTGATCCGAACCTCCCACAAGTCTAACCTCATGGACCAAGAAGGAACTCGACTGGGGGTCATCCATGGAGGTGGAGTTGCTGCAGAAGTGCATCTCCAGTATGATAAAGGCGAATGCCAAGATGACCAACGTAGTCCAGCCACACTTCGGCTTGTGGCTAAAGATCTTATATGTGGTCAAAAGCCATCATGTGCCTCACACCATAGCCCCTCTCTCCTCTCCGTCTGCGCACCGGGGTGGAAGGCCGCTGCTATTTGGCGGAAGAAGTGATTAGAACAAGGTTTAGAAAGTGGGTCTGACTTGTGAGAGTTGCTATTTGGTGGAAACAAGGGAACAACACATGACATAAATTTGGACAAATAGCAATGCTATTTGGTGAAAGACCATTTGAGGTATAGTATTGGATGGATGGCTCTCGTATCCGTGTATGCGGATGGATAATGAGTATGATTGGATGGACACCGTTCAAGATTCCCTAAGATTTTATATTGCTCGTGCATTGATTTTGACATTTTTATTGTATAATACAAAATTGTTTTTCTTAAATTACATCTTCCATCCGTAAATGTTGTGAAGGTCACATCATCAACAAAAGCACTCAAAATAGTCCAAGGGACTTTTTAGAGTTGAGCAACCATTTATAAACTTCAAGCAATGATTTATAAGAAATACTGTAGTCCTAGTCTGTGATTGTTTTCATACATCGCTGCTGACGGAGATCCAGATCTAGCTGAGTAAACAATTACTTATGATATTTATGACTGGTGAAGATCTTGTAATGATTACCAAAAAGGAAATGCCGCCACAACTTCAATGCAAACATTGGTGAAGGAGTGTTTTCAATTCTCACAAGTGGAGAAGTGTTTCACGCATTCAAGGAATAAATCCATGCTTCAGCATTTCGAACAAGATGAGCATGGTAGCTTACTACATCACATTTGAAGGATGTAGTAATGGATGGTTTTAGCGGCGCAAATGATAGAAGCGGTATGTGTTTTCAACCACTCCATTCACAGAATGAGGTCAATATTGGAAGACTTCAAAACAATGGGGCAAACATGGAATTGCAACCCTTCCATGTCAACTGGGATGTTGTGACTAACCATGGTGGTTCAACATTAGCCCGTGGAATGCAGATTGGAATTCCGGCCAAGTGATGGTGGTTCCAACAGGTAAGGAACGATTGTGGATGTCCCACCATTGAGCAGCGGGACCTTTCATGTAATAAGCTGCGAAGGTGACCTAGTTGGCAGGGGCTACATCAGCAGACTCCAACTCGAAAGTGATGTCACGGAGCCAATCATCAACATCAAGGCGCTGAGTTGAGCTGCGGTAGATGACAGGTTTGATACGCACAAAGTCTTGCCGAGTCACTGGGGCTGGTTGCTGATTCATATTGAGACGCGGAAACTGAGTCATGAGTGCTTCCATGAACTGGCGATTCAACTCAACTGTCATACCATTTCGGCCATGTACTCAGGCGATGGTGGATTGTTGCCACCGCGGCCACGACCAGCGGGTCGAACCATGCTGCTTAAATGCAACAGGGGGTAGTTTAGCAAGGGGTGGAGCAAGTGTATGGAGTCATTCATGATGTAATCGGAACAATGAGCAAAGGCGCAGTATGTACAAAGCAGTAGTCATTGAAGACATACAAATACATATACGAGACCAATTACACGATGTTCGTATGAGTTCGGACAAGAGAAACATCCTAGACATACTAGGCGGCACACATGCACGCGATGGAGGGATACAACAGTGGGACATATCAAGGGCTACATCAGCATCAAGAAAACCACTGGACCGAGGGATTTGCATGTGACGACGCAGGGTGCCCTGCGGTCAGTGAATATTGTGAAGAAGAACTTGGCCCTCAATTCAAGAAAGGCGTGATAAAAATCCCCGGGTGGATGTGATCACGAGATCCTAATTTTATAGTTAGTAAATTCGTTTAACCCGAAAGGAAGAGAGATCAGAGTCCCAGAGTATAGACGAGGAATAAAAGATCGTAATATCACCCATTGGCCACGTGGGCCCGTAAGCCACACAACCATGTTAGTAAACAGTTTTTCAATGACTAGAATCAACTTCGGCCAAGGAGGTGGAAAGGGGGGGTTCCTACAGGCAGTCGGCTCTGATACCAACTTGTGACGCCCCTGATTCAATCATACACTAATCATACACCCAAATGTGTAAGATCAAGATCAGGGACTTATGAAGAGATATCACAACACAACTCTAGACAAAAAAAATACAAGCTTCATATTACAAGCCAGGGGCCTCGAGGGCTCGAATACAGAAGCTCGAATACACAAGAGTCAGCGGAAGCAACAATATCTGAGTACAGACATAAGTTAAACAAGACTACCTTAAGAAGGCTAGCACAAAAGCAACAACGATAAAAAAGGCAAGCCCCCCCTGCCTGGGACCTCCTAACTACTCCTGGTTGTCCTTGGTCTCCATGTAGTAGGCACCCTCGGGGTAGTAGTAGCAGTCGACGGGGTGGCATCTGGCTCCTGGGATCCGCCATCTGGTTGCAGCAACCGGGGAAGAAGAAAGAAGGGGGAAAAGGGTAGCAAAGCAACCGTGAGTACTCATCCAAAGTACTCGCAAGCATCAGATCTATACAAAGTATGCATTGGTACAAGGGAAGGGATGTATCTGTGGACTGAACTGCAGAATGCCAGAATAGAGGGGACGGCCTAGCCTATCAAAGACTGGCATCTTCAAGCATCTTGCAGCATTCAGAAGAGTATAGAATAGCATTTTATAATTAACAAGCATGTTGTAGTATTAACGCCTAGAGATCTTCCTCGACTCACTGGGAGAAAGCAATCCCGGAGCCATCATATCCATCTCATATCTCAAGTATTCATTTCTAGTTGTAATAGACCGGGATACAAATCCGAGCGTCCATTATCGTGGGCATGGCTATTCGAATAGATAACTTCCCTACAGGGGTGCACCACATTACCTAACACGGTTGATTACTCTGGCCGGACACATTTTCCTGGGTCATGCCTGACCTCGGAAGATCAACACGTCATAGTCCTACCTAGGCTCCGTAGAGAGGTCCCCGCCGGTCTACATCCTAAGCGCTCTGGGGTCTTGGGCCCATCGCCCTTTGCACTCCGGGTCGTTATGCGACGAGCCGGGATGAGCACCACCTCATCCTGGATGGCACTGGTCCGATAGGCCCACAATGCTGAACTGGACGTCTGACAGAGCTTTCGGAAGAAACGTACAATGTCGAGTGCTCATACACTACTACAGGATGGTCCAAACGCGACACTACGATCAGAGACCCTTCGACGAAACTGTGTGTGATGCCATAACCGCAAACGGTGGTGTAAAAAAACCATCAAAAATGGTGCAAAACATTTGCAATGACAGATGCATCAAACACGGTTCAGAATTTAGTTGCGTGTGCGATGCAGGGCATACAGTTCAGCTCAATAAACTGTTTGGGATGAGGAGGCACAAAAGAAACGGGCAGCCAGATGAAGGCATGTGCGATATACAACATACGGTTCACTGGGATGAATTGTGTGTGATTAGGCAACACAATGGAAACGGTTCAACTGAACAAGATGTGTGTGATACGCGGCAAACAGGTCCGTAATCTGAAATGTGTGCGAAGACCAATAATAATACAGACGATTGCTGCTAATAAGCCATGTGAATTGCTCTGTCTACAGTAGAATAACATGTATATATATAACTAAAATAAACATTGAATTACATAAGTGACTATACAGATCATTGACACACACCTCAATAAACAATTGCATGCATTCTAAAGTAGGAGAAACGATTGTCTAGTCATCTACTTCTTGTGACGCTCCCGCCACTTCTATGTGGCTCGATCCCTCGTCTTTGTCAGGAAGAAGACAATTCCTCATGTCAACGATCCACCTGTACATCTCGTAGCTTGTGTACGCGTCCATGGCCGCATACTTGACATGTTGTTCGTCCAGTCTCTTACGGCACACACCATGCCAGGCGTTCTTGTCCTTATTGCTCTCTTCCTTCATCTTCGCGTAGTAGGGGTCGATGATGGCCGAGGCGAGGTCAACCAGGGAGTTCAGTTTGCTTTTGTCGCTGCCCCAGACCTTGTAGTGGTGCTGGATGTTGACAAGATTCGGGCATTTCAAGTCCGAAACCTTGAACGCTTTTAGATCGTTGGTGGTGTCCACCATAGTGAAACTGTAGTCAGAGCTGTTGATAAACCTGGAGAAACGCTCGCAAGGCCTTGTGGCAAGGTGGAAGTGGTACACGAGGACATCATGTTGCACGCACAACTGGGTGACGGCAACCTTCTGATCATGCTCGGCACGACCGATGGTGTACTCGAGGTCGAAGCCGGCCACTCGGTACTTGTCCTCGGCAAGGAACTGCTCCATAGTTTGGATGGAGCTCTCCACCGAGACCGGATCGTTCGTGTACACCACCGAGAGGGCCTTCCCCCTCACGTGGGTGTCCACTACATGATGCATGGTGGACTGCCCGCCGTTGTCGTCGGCGGCCGCTGGGAGCGCCATTGGAGCCACGGGGAGCGCCATTGGAACCGCTGGATGTCCTCTCTGTATGTGTCCTCGTGGGTGTGCTTATTGTGTCATGTGAGACGAGAGATGAAGGTAAATGGCCGCAGGAATAAAACGGGGCCGGGCGGCGTGTATTCTCGGCGCGTCCGCATGGCAGTTTTTGCAGCGGGTAATTGCATTGTTGCGCCACGCCCGGAGCAACCGCTTGCACACGAACGTGCGTGATCGTGCGCCGGGCCCAAACACTGGCAGCGCGCGTGGAGGGACGAGGGCAGAGCACCCGGAGGGACGCGAGAGCAGAGACCGCGCGGCGGGATGCGAGCAGAGTGCGCCGCGGCCGCCTGAACCGCAAGCAACCACACGCATAGAGCAGTTGAACACATAGGAAATGGTCGCCTACAAGCTGGCCGAAAGTTGCGTCCCTGCGTAGAGAGCGGCCGTGTGGTACCACCTCTGTATAGTCTATAGTCTCCTTCATATTCCGTGCCATACGTTCCCCTCAGATTTAACCAACAAAATGTTAATGCATGTTTTAAAAATTATATAATTGAAAATTGTGTTCAAATAAAAATCCAACTATATAATCTTTGGCGACATGCATTCGTATTTTATTAGTTAAATCATACGTATAAACCAGGATGGTGGTATAGTAGGTAATTAAATCGCAAACTTTTTTTATTAACCGTATGTGTATGTGGCCTTTCGTCCTCTCGCACGTCTTGTTACCCCGCTGCCGCAGACGGCTTACAATGCAAGCTTGCGCAGCGCACGGGGGCATTCTTTTTGCCAAACGGTGGCGCCAATGAATCGTCGGTGAGTCCGTTCCTGCGCAACCTCGTAGGTTCTTGCGCAAGCTTCCCGCCCAACTCGGTGAAATCCCCCAAAATCCCAATGCTTACCAGCCTGCTATAAAAAACCCTCACGGTCGGCGAGTCTTGCGTCGCATTTTCCCCTCCATCCTTGTAGCTTATTTCGTCTGCTTCTCCCACAATTGCCAATGGCACCAGTCCGTCGTCGTCACTCAGCCACTCCGCCGTCATCAGAGGACAGCTCCAGCTAGGAGACTACACCGCGGCGGCGCAGTCCCTGGCGTAATGTAGTGCGTGTGGCGTCCCTGTTGGGTGTGGGCGGAACACCCACCACACGCCCCGCCGCCGGTGCCCGTCGGTAGCTGTTGCCGGCTAACATTGCCGCCACACCATCGTCGAAAGCCAGGGCCATCGCCCGCTCCGCCGCCGCGGCCCGAAGGTGGGAGGTGGCCGTCGTGGCCGCCACCCCACTGCCGGCCACTATGGCCATCACCCGCTCCGCCACCGCGGCCTGAAGGCGGGAGGTGGTGGTCGTGGCCGCCACCCCGTCGTCGGCCGCCGTGGCCGCCAACCCATCATCGACCGCCGGGGTCATCACCCGCTCCGCCACCGCTGCCCAAAGGCGGGAGGCGGAGGTGGATGCCCGCACGTGCGTCAGCGACCTTGCGCGCTACACTGAGTTCCTTCGGGAGGAGGAGCGCCTCGTCGAGCACGCAAAGAGCCTTACCGCCGTCGTGGTCGCGGCACACGCCGCCTCAGAGGCGAGGAATCAGGAGATCTACAAGGAGAACCACCGCTTCGAGAGGGGTCGTATGGAGCGGCAGAGGGCGTTCGAGGTGAGCGTCGCTGAAGCTGCATTAGCGGCAGGCACCGCATTGCGGTTGCCCAGCTCGTCGATAGGCTCCTCCTCCTCTGCCTCTTATTGAGCGCGCTCGGCCGAAGAGAGGCAGCCGGAAGTAGTACAAAGCCCCTCCACAGTAGTAGTAGTATTTAGGGGCTATTTTGTTCAGTTCATCTGACTATAGATGTGGTGGAACTGTACAACGTACTTAAAATTAGCTAGTATATATAGTTGAACTAGCTATTTCAGTACATGGTTGGCAACAATTGGGGCAAATTTTGGTCGGTTCAACTGTCGAGTTGAACTGTTTGTATAAATTAAGAACGACTACTTAATCTATGAATGAAATCTATGCTTAATTACTGAATTTTAGTTGCAAAAATTAGATACTGCTAGTGATTTTTAGCTTCATATTTTGACAAATCGCAGTGTTACAAGGATTGACAAATCTTACCAAATTGTTTGTACGTGGTTGCACACGGGTCATCCAAAACAACCGTTTGCGTTGAAGGGATGCACAAATCCTGCGCTGCTCTCACTTTGCATACGGGTGTTCTATCTAAAATGTTTGCGATCAAGAGCTGCAGAAATCCTGCTCGGCACATTTTCTCTTCGCTTCCTGGGGAAGCTGTCGGTTTGCATACAGGTGTTCTAACTAAAATTTTTGCGATGAGTGTTTTATATTTAAAAAGCGAATTAAACTATGGCTTGGGCACCATTAATGGAGAGGATGCGAGCAAGGCGGGTGGCTATGGATGTCAAAGGGCTCGCTTCCCAGTGAGTTTGCGCAGCGTACAGCTCGCACGCTTCCCAGTGAGCCTGCGCACTCGAGGATAGCTTGCACGCCTCTCGGTAAGCCTGCGCACCGGACGGCGCTCGCACGCCTCCCATTAAGTCAAGGTCAAGCAGCTGTCCACACGACACCTCCTACAGCGATTAAAACCAAGACACGTGGCGTCACGTGAATGGTTAACAGAATTTTTGATTTACTAGAATTAAAAAACGAGGCATCTCAATGTTTTGCCGGCAATCAACGGTGCCCTGGTGTTTGAAATTCGTTCCCATTTCTTGCATGGGACCTAAGCATGCACCCAAGGACACAGATTTGATTTTTCGACCAATTTATATGCACCGGAGCATGTTCATGTAGTTCAAATTAGAATTATGCACATAAATGCATTGAAAACTCATTTAATGCATAAAAATGTCCAAACGAACCCCAAAAAATCACAAAATTCACACAACACTCCTGTTGTTCTATGTTAACACGAGAAAAAAAATTAAAAGCAATAAGAGGCAATGGATATCGTTTCGTCCCCAAAGGTGGGACGTTCCCTACTGAAAACCATCATGCTTGTTGTGAGAAGCTCCGGTTTGTGAGAAGCATATACCCAAACCTGCCCCAAATGGGACAAAATTTGTACCACGACATGTTCATGCCGCCCCATGATAGCATACCAAGTTTCATAAATTTCAGACGAGTTTTGGATTTACTAGAATTTAAAAACCAGGCATCCCAATGTTTTGCCGGCAATCAACGGTGCCCTAGTGTTTGAAATTCATTCCCATTTCTTGCATGGGACCTAAGCATGCACCCAAGGACACAGATTTGATTTTTCGACCAATTTATATGCACTGGAGGATGTGCATGTAGTTCAAATTTGAATTATGCACAGAAATGCATTGAAAACTCAGTTAATGCATAAAAATGTCCAAACGAACCCCGAAAAATCAAAAAAAATCACACAACACTCCTGTTGTTCTACGTTGGCACGAGAAAAAAATTTGAAAGCAACAAGAGGCAATGGATATCGTTTGGTCCCCAAAGGTGGGGCGTTCCCTACCGAAAACCATCATGCTTGTTGTGAGAAGCTCTGGTTTGTGAGAAGAATATACACAAACCTACCCCAAATGGGACACAATTTGTACCACGGCATGCTGCCGCTCCATGATAGCATGTCAAGTTTCATGAATTTCAGACGAGTTTTAGATTTACTAGAACTTAAAAACCAGGCATCTCAATGTTTTGCCGGCAATCAACGGTGCCCTGGTATTTGAATTTCATTCCCATTTCTTGCATGCGACCTTAGCATGCACCCAAGGACACATATTTGATATTTCAACAAATTTATATGCACTGGAGCATGTGCATGTATTTCAAATTTGAATTATGCACATAAATGCATTGGAAACTCAGTTAATGCATAAAAATGTTCAAACGAACCCCGAAAAATCACAAAAATGCACACAACACTCCTGTTGTTCTATGTTGACACGGAAAAAAAATTTGAAAGCAATAAGAGGCAATGGATATCATTTCGTCCCCAAAGGTAGGACATTCCCTACCGAAAACCATCATGCTTGTTGTGAGAAGCTCCGGTTTGTGAGAAGCATATACCCAAACCTGCCCCATATGGGACAAAATTTTTACCACGGTATGTTGATGCCGCTCCATGATAGCATGCCAAGTTTCATGAATTTTAGACGAGTTTTGGATTTACTAGAATTGAAAAACCAGGCATCTCAATGTTTTGCCGGCAATCAACGGTGCTCTGGTGTTTGAAATTCATTCCCATTTCTTGCATGGGACCTAAGCAAGCGCCCAAGGACACATATTTGATTTTTCAACCAATTTATATGCACTGGAGCATGTGCATGTAGTTCAAATTTGAATTGTTCACCTGAAATGGCTAGAAAACAAATTTAATGTATAAAATGTTCAAACGAACCCTGAATAATTCCATTCTTTTACGACACACATATAGTTGCATGTTCACTCCAGATAAAAGGTCTAGCAATTCAAACACCGTCCATTGCCACTGTGACCCCATTATGTAATTCAAATCTAGATGAAAAATCAAGTAGATTGCACACAGTTTATTATCAGCAACCGTGTGAGATGTAGTACAAAATATCTTGGAGCACCGTCGGTGTATAGTACGCCTATGACTTACGCGAGAAGGTGTGTCGGCTACAGTCCACAGCCGGCGTCTCAAGAACACTAGCTCGCTCCCCAAATATCATTTCACTGTTCAATCTTCGCTGGTGAAAGATGGGAACGTCGACCCGCGTCGTGAGGGCAACTTCGGTGGCCCACTCCGGCGAGAGCACGGCCGCAGCCGCCATGCGCGTGCTAACAAGGTGCATGAGCGCGGCCGCAACCTACGACTGGGCGGCAAAGGCAGCCCAAATGGCCACTGTTGCTTCTCAGGTGGCGGCAACAACATCTGCCTCGGGGATAGCAACTGGCGAGAGCGGCACAACAGCTGTCCGTTCCGCAGCGGCGGCCTTAGCCCTGATGGAGGCTTCCCACGACCATGTCGAGGCCGCCCATGCCCAGCTCTTGGCGGTCACCGCACAAATCAACCGAAGCTTCTCCGACAACGGTCAGCAACCCACGGCCGAAGAGCTGGCAATCGCCGAGAGCATTCGAGCAGCCGTCCGTTCCTTCGCCGCATACCTTGCACCGACGGAACCCGTCCAAGCCCAGATCGCGTCCGCCCACGCCCAGCTCGTGGAGGCCTTTTCCAAAGAGATGGCGTACACGGATGGCGAGATGCTTGCCGAGTATGGTGCGATGGATGCCATGGAGCCCCTTACCCAGGAGACCGTCGAGCGCGAGCTGGACATGGAGGTGGCGGCGGAGATCGACGAGCACCAGCCGTAGTAGTACTCTTTGTTTTGTTTAATTAAGAGCGCCGGTCTTTAATTTGTTAGAGTAATGTTTAGGTCAGCTAGCTCTGTTTAATTGCTGAACTTGCTCGATTAAGAAGTGTGGGTGTGCTGTACTCTCCTTTGTGTACCCAAATTATGCAATGACGTGGATGACCACTGTAACCATGCAAATTCGAACCAAAACTTTTGACGTTCAAACTCATGACACACGGGTTAAGCTATCTTAATCGTTTGTGATGTCCACATATCGTACACAGTTCTGAATAAGGGACCGTGTCTGATGACACTTTGCGCGCCAATTTTTTCGCTGAAGCGATTCCAAATTTTCGGCTTCCGTGGAAATATCTACCTCCCCGCCCCTCCCCCTTACCAAAAGCCACATTTCCCCTCTTTCCGCCTTAGTTTCCAAGTTGAAACCTTCACTCCTTGCTTGTAGCGCCTCCTCCTCGTCGGTGACCCTCCTTCACGCTGCTCGGCCACCTCTATCCAGGCAGGTAATCGACACCCGACCCCCTTCCTCCTCCTCCTTCCACATCCCACATGCCCCGACCGCCGGCGCAAGCGCGACACCTTCCACCCAAATCACCGACCCCTCCACCAAATAAGCGCCAGCCTAAAAATGGTGCACGCAGTATAGCCAGGACCTCATGGAGCATTTGGAAGCGGAGAAGCAAATCGTGGCCGCACGCGCAGATGAGGTTGTGATGGCTGCCATTCGTGCTGACCCCCCAGATCTTAAAGGAGCACCTTGCCATTTGCTATCTACGCCGGTTAAGCATGCTCGGTTTACCCGTTGCGTGTGCTGCTCCTGCCTTTCCTTCACAAATTCTAGTGAATTGTGCTATCTAATTTTACCATGCAATCTGTTGCTCTAGTGTATATGTTCTATATGTCGTGGAGTGTGGTGCTCACTTGTTAACTGTTTTTTAATTAGTTGCCACCTTCAGTTAATTGTTTGGTTCAATTCTGCAAATGTGATGTTCAATTCTTCAGGCTGCAATTTTGTACTGTCTTCCATGTGAGAAATAAATCGAATTTATCTTTACAAAATTGTGGGTGCATTATGTTATTGTATACCATGTGAGGAATAAATTGAATTTGGCGGTAGTAAATACATGAGAAACAAATACAATTGCTACAATTGGCTGTAGTTAACTGTTTGGTTAACTGTCTGATCTTCTATTAGGAGTATGTTATATTGTGCAATGTGGTGCTCAGTTAATGTTTGGTTCATTTGTTGTGGTGTTTAGTTAATTGCCTGGTTCAATTCTGCAATGCGATGTCCAATTGTCGTGGGTAGAATTTTGTATTGTTGTGCATGTGAGGAATAAATTGAATTTGGTTGCACTTAATAAATGAGAAACATATACAAGTGCTATATTTCCTAGTTCTTAATCATGCTTGGTTTGGGTAAATGGGTTTTCCGTGTGGCTTTAATTAATCTGATGAATCTACAATGTGCTTATTTTTCATTGACGTATTTTACTGATAGCATGTGAACCCTTACTTAACCTGCTGACTAACTACCTTATATGTGTTGCAGGGAAACAATGGGAAGCACTATGGTTTAGAATCGAGGTTAGCACGTGCATGGTCCGTTGTCTAATAACACATTATTGTGCAATTGCAGGAACCATTCTAATATTTTGGTTTTTAACAATTTGGTCTTGCACATGTAGGTCTTGCTGTCAGAGGTTTTGACCCACTGTTCGACCCTTTTTGCATATGGGGAAATGAGTTGTCCATGAATATCAATCAAATCAAGAAACTCAGAAATATTGTTAGGATAAAGAAATTAGCGACAAAAAACAACAAGATCTTTGTCTGCACAATGAAGAAGACATCAGTTCACTACAAGATGGTACTAACTATTATACCTTGCCTTTTTTTATTCCTTTGCCCCATTTCCAATATAGAGAAGATATTTATGCACATCCTTGTTTTCAGGCCTTTCCAAAGCAGTTCATTGATGATTACCTCTCAAACCGTCTCTATGGTCAGGAGGCGAGGAAGGTTTTCATACAACACCCACGGTTCAATATTGAAGTGTTCCTGAAGAGGACGAAGGACGGATAGTCAATCATCCACATGCACTGGCCTAAAGTTGCAAAGACCTTCAGCATGAATGAAGGCTCAATATTCGCCTTCCGCTTCAGCAGTTTTCCAGATGAGATGCATCTGTCTATATACCGTCTATGATGCTAATTTTGAAAGGTTCTACATGTTGCATGTGGAACTTGCTGCTGGTGAAGTTGTGTAATGGGGTAGCTGAGTGCTGAAGCTATATCATGTTGTACTATGATGTATTTCAATTATCAAATTCTACTTCCTTAATATGGAAATGAAATATATTGTGTGCTTAATATGAAATGTCAATTAGATTAATAAATGGATTATGAATAATCGGATAATTAACCTGCTAATGGCGAATTTGCCTGCTAATTGGGTTTTGCTATTGCAAATGGTTGTTGAAAAAATACCGTGGGCGATGACCTCAGGCAACGCACACAGTTTCTAGGAATAAACCGTGTTGGATCAATGAACAATCACACATGACTTTCTCTTGAAAACTGTTTGCGTTAGGCCACCTTGCGCAAACGTTTACCACATAAAAACTGTGTGTGATGGACAGCCTTTGCCACACAGTTTCTTCTACGGACCGTGTGTGATACATTCAATAACGCAAACGATTTAACGGGAAAAATTGTGTGTGATGTACCTATGAACGGAAACGTTTTCCTTGGAGCGGCTGTGTGGGATGTACATATGAACGGAAACGTTTAACGGGGACTGACTGTGTGGGATGTACTTGCGACCGGAAACAATTTCGCCGTATAATTGTATTTTTTTAGCTCTACTGTACGTATTTCCGTATTTGAGCGCTCGCTGGTCGCACACGACCTCATTTTGCCGAACGTGTGTGCCAGGAGGGCATATCCCCGACGGTTTCTAGGTCGTGTGGGAAGGACCCCCCTATCGCCCACACTCACTTGGTGATGGTTCCAAATGCCGTCGCGGAAAGGGGTTAAAACCCGTTTGTTTAGGACCGACGCGTACCAGTGATAACTATTCCTGCGTGGCGGTTAGTGCGTATAGGCCAGTGGCCAACTCAGATCAAATACCCAAACCCTTAGTGTATTGGGAGCTCGTGGAGACGAGCACAGACTCACGATCATGTGACCCCGTCGCCCCGTCTCAAGGAAATACGGCAAGGGCCAGGCCTAACCCTCTCTCTCTAGGGCGGTCTACCTACCTGACCATGCCTCATAATTATCTCGCGGGTACCCTCCAGGTCAACCCGACTATCCAGAGACTGTTGGGAACTCGGGTCCACCTCTACTAGGATGGTACATCCTGTCCCTTCAGTCCCGCTACAATAGTACACCAGGGCTACAGGTAAAAGGCAACTGTGTGTCCGTGTCATCAAGGTGGGATCCGAGGAATCACCATCGATGGATTCCCACTCGACATAACCATCAAGGTGAACTTAGGAGGAATCACCCTCGAGGTTCACACTTGAGGTGTTGCATGACTGATGACCCAGAAGTATAGGGGATCAATCGTAGTCCTTTCGATAAGTAAGAGTGTCGAACCTATGATGAGCAGAAGGAAATGACAAGTAGTTTTCAGCAAGGTATTCTTTGCAAGCACTGAAATTATAAGCAACGAGTAGTTTGATAGCAAGATAACTTGTAACGAGCAAGTAACGCTAACGGCAACAAAAGTGCAACAATGTAGCCCAATCCTTTTGAGGCAAAGGGCAGGCCAAAACGGTCTCTTAAGATAAGCAAAGCGTTCTTGAGGTACACAGGAATTTCATCTAGTAACTTTCATCATGTCGGTTTGATTTGTGTTCGCTACTTTGATAATTTGATATGTGGGTGGACCTGTGCTTAGGTGTTGTTCTTACTTGAACAAGCCTCCTAATTATGATTAATCCCTCGCCAGCATCCGCAACTATGAGAAAAGTATTAAGAATAAATCTAACCATAGCATTAAACTTTTGGATCCAAATCGGTCCCTTACAGAATAGCGCATAAACTAGGGTTTAAGCTTCTGTCACTCTCGCAACCCATCATCTAATAACTACTCCACAATGCATTCCCTTAGGCCCAAATACGGTGAAGTTTCATGTAGTCGACGTTCACATGACTGATACAACTCCAACGTATCTATAATTTTTGATTGTTCCATGCTGTTGTATTATCAATCTTGGATGTTTTATAATCATTTTATAGTCATTTTATACCATTTTTTTGGTACTAACGTATTGACATAGTGCGAAGTGCCAGTTGCTGTTTTTCCATGTTTTTTACATCGCAGAAAATCAATATCAGAAGGAGTCCAAATGCCACGAAACTCCATGATGATTTTTTACAGACCAGATGGAAGATATTGGGCCCTGGTTGCACCTGGGGGTCCCGAGGAGGGGACAACCCACCAGTGCGCGCCAGGAGGCCCAGGCACGCCCTGGTGGGTTGTGCCCACCTCGGGTGCCCCCTGGACCGCCTCTTTGCTCTATAAATACCCCAAAAATACGAGAACCCTAGAAGCGTAGACGAAATATTCATCCAGCCGCCGCAGAGTCTAGAACCACCAGATCCAATCTAGACACCATCTCGGATGGGGTACACCACCTCCATTGGTGCCTCTCCGATGATGCGTGAGTAGTTCTTTGTAGACCTTCGGGTCCGTAGTTTGTAGCTAGATGGCTGCCTCTCTCTCGCTGAATTCTCAAATCAATGGTCTCTTGGAGATCCATATGATGTAACTCTTTTCGCGGTGTGTTTGTTGGGATCTGATGAACTTTGAGTTTATGAGCAGTCATATCTTTTTATATCCATGAAAGTTATTTGAGTTTCTTTGATCTCTTATATGAATGATCTCTTATAGCCTCATATTTCTTCTCCGGTATTTGGGTTTTGTTTGGCCAACTTGATCTATTTATCTTGCAATGGGAAGAGGTGCCTGGTAGTGGGTTCGATCTTACGGTGCTTGATCCCAGTGACAGAAAGGGAACCGACACGTATGTATCATTGCTACTAAGGATAAAAAGACGAGATCTATATCTACCGCCATATAGATAAACGGATCTTGTCTACATCATGTCATCATTTTTATTGCATTACTCCGTTTTTCCATGAACTTAATACACTAGATGCATGCTGGATAGCGGTCGATGTGTGGAGTAGCAGTAGTAGATGCAGGCAGGAGTCGGTCTACTGATCTTGGACGTGATGCCTATGTAATGATCATTGCCTAGATATCATCATAATTATTTGAGCTTCTATCAATTGCCCAACATTAATTTGTTCACCCACAGTTTGCTATTTTTCTCGAGAGAAGCCACTAGTGAAACCTACGGCCCCCGGGTCTTCTTTCTCATATATTTGCTTCCGAACTAATTTTCCTGTGTTTTTATTTTTAGATCTATTAAACCAAAAATACAAAAATACCTTGCTGCAATTTTTCCTTATTTATTTTATTTGGCGTTCGATCTATCAATTTACTACAAAATTATCTCGCGTCCGTTTGCCTATCTTCAGGCGCCGTACCCCGGAAGGGATTGACAACCCCTTTAACACGTCGGGTTGCGAGGATTTGTTATCTGTGTGCAGGGGCTGTTTACGTTGTGTTGCTTGATTCTCATACTGGTTCGATAACCTTGGTTTCACATCTGAGGGAAATATCTACCGCCGCTGTGCTGCATCACCCCTTCCTCTTTGGGGAAATACCGACGTAGCTTCAAGCGACATCAAGAGGAATTTCTGGAGCCGTTGCCGGGGAGCACCTTCAACATATAACAGGTTCCTAATCACAAATCTCATCTCCTCGCAATTTACATTATTCTCCATTTCCCTCTCATTTTCCTCTCCCCCACTTCACAAAAATTTGCCAATTTATTCTCCCTCTTTTTCATTCGCCGTTTTCTCGTCAGATCTCATGTTTGCTTCTGTTGCCATGTGCCTTCTATATGCTTGCATCTTCGCTTGCTAAAAATCTATTGATATGGATCCTCATCCACTTGCTAATCTTTTTAAGAGATCCATTTATCAGGAACCAATTGCTAGTGATTTGAGTGCACTAGATTATCTTTATGAAGTTTTGCTTGAGAATCATGAATCTAAAAATTGTGATGAAGAAATTTATGAAGTGATTCATGATAGCTCCTTGAATGAAAAGCATGATTGCAATAATTTTACTATAAATTCCATTAATGTCAATTGTGCTAATAATATGCAAAACCCCAAGCTTGCGGATGCTCGTTTTGTCATGTCCGCTACTTATTGCAATGATCATGATTGGGGTGATAATGTTTCTTATGATCTTGAAAATTTATTTAAGCCTCGTGATGAATATGTTTGCGATAAGATTGTAAGTGGGTTTGGAAGAGTGTCAACTTTAGTTAAAAATAATCCCACATATTTGGAGAGTGTTCTATCTTATGAATTTTTTGATGAAAGTGGGTTTGGAGAGGTCATGACTTTATTTGCTGATAATCCCACTATTTTGGAAGAGTGTCAACTTTGCATGCATGTGGATCATGAAGAGAATATTTTGTGTGATAGCTATATCGTTGAATTTTATTATGATCTTATACGTAATTATTATGAGAGAGGAAAATATGGTTGTGGAATTTTCATGTTATTAAATTACCTCTCATTATCTTGAGATTGTCAATGTTTTATTCATCTCCTTTGCATATGCTATATATTTATTGTCTTTCTAATTTGTTTTATTATAAAATTCCTATGCATAGGAAGTATGTTAGACTTAAATGTGTTTGTCACATGTTTCAAGATGCTTTCTTTGTGTTTCAATTATTATATTTTGTGTGAGCATCGTTGAAAATTTATGCCTAGCTAGGGGCGTAAAACTATAGCGCTTGTTGGGAGGCAACCCAATGAATAAATTTTATTTTTGCCTTTTGCTTTCTATTCTTAAGTGTTAACACAATTATGCTACTGTTATGATTGTGTTTTTCATGTTTTAATTAGTGTTTGTGCCAAGTAGAACCGATAGGATCTTCTTGGGTGATAGTTGTTTGATCTTGCTGGAAAAAAAAGAAACTTCGTGCTCACGAAAAATTCTAATTTTTTATCAGAAAGAGATTTTGCCATGATTCTTTTTGCATAAGATTAATACACAAATTTCCCAGGTCGTCATATTTTTTCAGAATTTTTGGAGTTCCAGAAGTTTGCGTTTAAGTCAGATTAATATAGACTGTTCTGTTTTGACAGATTCTGTTTTCTTTGTGTTGTGTGCTTATTTTGATGGCTGTATTGTTTTCTTTGATGAGTTTTTGCCATAGAAAAGTTGTAATACAGTAGATATAATACAAAAACAAAATATGAACTGGTTTGACACAACACTTATGGTAGTGGTTTGCTTTCGTTCACTAACGGATCTCACGGAGGGTTTGTTGAGTTTTGTGTGATTGAAGTTTTCAAGTTTGGGGTTATCTTACGATGGATGAAAGAAGGATAGAAGAGCCTAAGCTTGGGGATGCCCCGGCATCCCAAGCTACTATCCAAGAATGAACAACCAACTAAGCTTGGGGATGCCCCCGAGTGGCATCCCCTCTTTCTTATAACGGCCATCGGTATTTTACTCGAGACTATATTTTTATTCATCGCATGATATGTGTTTTGCTTGGAGCGTCTTGTATGATATGTGTCTTTTCTTGTTTTATTTTGTGTTTTAAGTCATCAATCCTTGCTGAACATTGAGAGAGCCAAAATTATGTCATGACTTGTTAGAATTGCTCTCTATGCTTCTGTTAAATTGTTTGAGTAATGGACTTGCTCTAGTGCTTCACTTATATCTTTTCGAGCACGGTGTGCTTAGAAATTTTGAAGAATTGCTCTCTTGCTTCACTTATATTTATTTGAGATCTAGTAAAATTTTGAAGAAATTCTCTCTTGCTTCACTTAAATTATTTTGAGAGAAAGAAAATTTGTTATGCTCATGATCTTCACTTATATTTGTTTGAGCTTATGAAAAGCATCACATGAAAATTAGTTCCAAAGTGATAGATATCCAAGAAGGATAAAGAAATAAAAAAATGTCATGAAGATCATTGGACAAAATAAACTTGATTCTTAGTAATAGTTTCTAGATATGATGATGTGATATGTGAGTTATGTTGGTGAGTAATTGTGCTCTAGTAAGAATATTGGTGTTAAGGTTTGTGATTCCCTATGCATGCACGAAAGTCAATAATCATGCAATGAAAATTATATCCTACTTGTGGTGCATTATTCGGTGTTAATTATGCTTAATGCTTGCTTATGAGATTATTCGTTTCTTAGTTGGTCGCTTCCCAATCTTTTTCTAGCCTTCATTTTGCACTAAGTATGACCTCTACTTGTGCATCCAAAATCCTTTAAACCAGTTTTTCCACATGAGTCCACTATATCTACCTATATGCGTTATTATTTTGCCGTTCTAAGCAAATTTGCATGTGCCATCTCTAATTTTCAAAATAAACTTCTCTTTTGTGTGTTTGTTTCGCTCGTGGAAGGGTAATGGGTGGCTAATATTTTCCATGCTAGATGTGTTATTCTCAAGATGAGTGTTTATTCACTTGTCATTGCACGAGAGTAAGGCAAAGGTATAAGTGATTCCCGGTCATGAAATGCAAAAAAATTGAATTTACTTTATGTCGTCAAATAATAAATTCCTTCGAAAGTGTTGGTATGGAGGGCACCCGTGGATACGGTTAGCCATGGAAAGTGAAAGAATGGTGGAAAAAGGAATAAACTTTACTTTCTGTTTGGGAACCGCCTATGGCATATCTAGCATGGAAAGTGTTGGGAACTATAAGTCGTTTTCGTTGGTGGGATGGATACACCTCCCAAAATGTTTTTATCTCTAAGTTTTTCGCTTTGAGCTCTGGCACCTCTACAAATCCCTACTTCCCTCTACGAAGGGCCTTTCTTTTACTTTATGCAATTTTTATTTTGAAATTTGAGTCTCCATCTTCTCTTATAAAAAGCACCAACTAGGAGGCAATATGATCGTACTTAAGTATTGGTGTAGCTAATATTCGAGTGTGTTTCATGAATGGATCAATGTTTGAGCATGATGGGCTAGGGATAACTTATTCTAGCGTTGATATTTTGGAAGACATGGTTGCTTGTTGATATGCTTGAGTATCAAAATTATTATATCAAAACTAGACTATTGCTTTGAATCACATAAAAGTCCAAACGTCCATGCTATAAAGAAAAGAACGTGATATGACATGATAGACAACACTCCACATC